>NC_067495.1:105343177-105642677 GCF_947179515.1 Apodemus sylvaticus
ATTTGTTATTTATTATTTACTCAGTTACCTAAGCCGATCTTGAACTTGCTTGGGTATTTGGCGTGCATATTGAATTTGCAAAATGAACTTCTAATCCTCTTATCTCTACCTTTCAAGTCCCAAGGTTGTTTTTTTTTCTTCTTTTGTTTTAAAGAAAGAATCTCCTTATGAACCTTCTATATAAACTAGGCTGGCTTCATACTCCTGCCTCTGCCTGCCTCTGCGTCCTGAGTGCTAGGACTACGGGCCCAGCTGGAGTTCCTTCTTTTGATGTAGTTGTGTCTTCCAGACTTGACACTTAGGACCTGCAGCTGGAGTGATAGCCCTGATCATCAAAATGTCTGTTGAAACATCCTTCCTTTTTCTTTTCTTTTCTTTTCTTTTTTTTTTTTTACATTGTATTCATTTGCATGTGTGCAGGCTTGTCCATGTGAGTGCATGCATGTGAGTGCATTGTGTTCTTGCTTACATGCGTGAACATACCACAATATGCACGTGAGGTTAGAGGACAATTTGATAAAGTCATTTCTCTCCTTCCACCATGTGAATTTCAGGGATGAAACCCAGACCCCAGACTTGACAGCAAGTTCCCTTATCCACTGGCCCATCCTGGTAGCTCTCAATCATCTGTATCCCTGATGAATAACACTTGGCTTCCATTGATTTCATTTTCTGCTCTTTATAATTTTCTAGAGACATGAATTTTTAGAAAATGTATACAGTGGTCTACTTGTGATGCTTGAACTTGTGATTTGAGCAGAATAATCTCTAACTTGCTATGCAGGAGAGTAGAACCTTGAATGTCTTTCTTTTTTTTTTTTTTTTAAACAGGGAAGGTTAACTTATTTTTGTTTTTGTTTTTGTTTGTTTGCTTGTTTTTTGGATTTGGTTTTTCGAGACAGGGTTTCTCTGTGTAGCCCTGGCTGTCCTGGAACTCACTCTGTAGACCAGGCTGACCTCAAACTCAGAAATCCACCTGCCTCTGCCTCCCAAGTGCTGGGATTAAAGGCATGCACCACCACCGCCTGGCTAGGAAAGGTTAACTTTTAATGACAAGCTCATATACACACAAACTAGCTTAGAGGGGTCTGCACCATGAAACAGAAAGTTACATCTCTCTCCACAAACCCAAAGTTTCATTGGACCTTAAATTGCTAATTCTCCTGTTTCCACCTTCTAAGTGCTAGGGTTCCAGGTATCTACCATCACTCTCAACTTTTGAGAAATGGATTAGTGAAATACAAGATATCATTCAAATGTTAGCTACTGAGGAATAAATGTCCACACACTCATTTTTAACTTTTTTGGAAATATCTACTATTGCATATACAATTAGTAATATGCAGCTCATATATAAGCAGCAACCTTTGCCTTGGTCACAAGTTTATTTGTGTGGAAAAGCACAGCAGTATCTGATAAATATATACAATATCTTCTACCTAATTAGTACCTGAGGACAGGTTGTTTATAAATAGAAAACAAGGGACACATTAAATATCCCCAGTAGTACTCTCTGTATTGTTAAGCTCAGACATGAGGAAGGTAGTTTGCTTTTTAGGCTCAGAGAGCCAGATAACCTTCAGAGTACCATTAAGTTTAAAAAACAACTAGAATAGCTGGGGACCCATGAAGTAATAATATTGTCTACAGCCCTGCAGTTCCACAGCCCTGCAGCCCCAGACTGAGGAGAAATTAATTTTGTTCATTTTACCTTCACATTAAAGATCTACCTAAGAGGGCAATATAGAAAACTGTATGTTTGCTTTTAGTATTAATAAGAAATATTTTTAGTATTTACTGCTTAAGAACATGTACTAACTAAGTCTGTCTTCCACCTTCCAACAATCACTCTCCCCAAGTGACTCGCAGGTATCCATTTACTAGGATTGCTATAGAAATCAAGCACTGCTCAGGGAATATTTGCCCCGAGAGACCAGGAATGAGTTCGCAAGGACTGCCTAGCACATCATGCTTCAGCTGCAGACGAGGCTGCCATCTGGTGGATTTTTTCTTAACCAAAATCAAAATAACATTTATAAGCATAAGCACAGCCATCTTCATGAAGATGGTGGGGGGGACAACTTTCCATTTATTAACAACATACATTTTTTAAAAAAAAATATTGTTTATTTTATTATTGGTACTGAATGAGTGTCTGTCAGAAGTGAAGTATGGGAAAATATGAGGAAAGGAAGCACACTAAAGCTTCAGGTATAAAAGTAAATAAATGTGACAGATTTTTGCCATAGGGACACAGAATTGAGCAGGAACTCTAAACCATTCAACCCATAATCTATGACTGGCCACTTCCATATCCCCCCTTCCCCACCCCCGACTCCCGCCTTGTCTTCTTTCTTTTCTCTGTACAAGGAAGACAGTTGCTTATTCTATGTTTACGTGTTGACCACCTACTGGTCATCCCACAATTACCATTTGTTTATTAGTCATAAAAGGGAGCAAGTAGGGCTGGGGATGCTGCTTAGTGGGAGAGTGATTGCCTGCCTTGTAAAAGGGCCTGGGTTTGATTCCTGGAACTGAAAGACTCCCAAATCCCTGGAAATCCTCACTCAAGTCTCAGGATAGGACGATGTCCCAACACATTCACGAAAGACCGTTCTTGATGCAAACACATGAGGTTTATTTCTCCAGTGCACTGGGGCCTCTGTCCTGCGCAGAGGCAGAGGAGTTCGACCCAGCGCAGCTGCAGTTGGGGGTTTTTAAAGAAGAAGACTATTAAGAAAAGGGGAGGGGATGCTTAAGGCAGTGATCTATGTCATAAGGAATGGGGAGATCAAGCGGCAATTCATGGCTCAGAGGAAGGTTACAGGTCATCTTGGGCAAACACAGTTACTTTGAGAAGGGAGGGAACACTAGTCCTTGAAGCAGAGGGAAGCGCTATCCTAAGGTTGAAGGTTTTTTTAGACTGAGAGCAGAAAAAACAAGTTGCTCTGTGTTTAGGCTAATTGCTAAGGGTCTAAAAATCTGGAGTTGGGGTCTCTCAGAACCAAAAATCAATAATGAAATCACAAACAAGTTTCCAAGAAGCATGAAGTTTAAATGACTCTTGAAATATAATCTTATCTCTGAGGATGAGAAAATGGCTAAGTAAGGAGCTAGAAGCATTTGCCATATAAGCCTGAAGACTGAGGATTAAACCCCAGAGGCCATATTTAAAATAAAAAAGTAGAAGTAGTAGCTGGGGGAAAGATGGCTCATTCAGGTTCGAACGCCAGTTACCACATGGCGGCTACCACCTGTAACTGTAGTCCGAAGTTACAATCATGTGGCACAAACATGCATACAAGCAAAACGTTCCTGCTTATAAAGCAAAATCTTAAAAAGGGAGACGGATGCTGCAGCACCCCTATACCAAGAGAGGAGGTGGAGACAGGAGAGTCTCTGGAAACGGGCCAATTAGTCTAGAGTATGCAGTATAGCAATAATAAACAAGTGAGACCCTGCCTTAAAATAAGCAAACAAACAACAAAAAAACAAAAATAGCGCATGTTTAGAACTATTTTTATGTATGTATGTATGTATGTATGTGTATTATGTATGTATGTATCCATTTGTTTAGTATGTGCAGGACATGAACACCTAACTCTGCCTCCCAAATGCTGCTATGAAAGTTGTGAGCCAGGCTGGAGAGAGGGCTCAGCGGTTGAGAGCACTGACTGCTCTTCTGAAGGTCCTGAGTTCAAATCCCAGAAGTAGTTCCAATTTTCATAAAGGCAAAATCTGATAGGACAACAACATAAACATAACAAAGTCCATTATTTCTTCAAAGGGAATTCCTCACATTTAATTACCATGGGTTAAAACCTCCAACTTAAGAAATCCTGTCATTCTCATATCATCTCATATCTCATATCATACCAAACATATAGTCGTATTTTCCCACTTTTTCTTTTTTCATCTTTTCTTTTTCTCTTTCTTTCTTTCTTTCCTTTTTTTTTTCTTTTGGTTTTTTGAGACAGGGTTTCTCTGTATAGCCCTGACTGTCTTTGAACTCACTCTGTAGACCAGGCTGGCCTCGAACTCAGAAATCCTCCTGCCTCTGCCTCCCAAGTGCTGGGATCAAACGCGTGTGCCACTACCATCCAGTTTTTCCCACTTTTTCTTAAAGCTAAAAAATGAAGCCAAAAAAACTTACTTATGAAGAAACAGTCTGGGTAGACAGTGGCTCACAACATTTTTTTTAAGATTTATTTATTTATTTATTTATGTAAAATTATTATTATTATTATTTATCCAAAATTGTTGTTGTCATGTTTTGATACCACATTTGCATGACATAAGTAATATCAAGTCTCATTTACAAATAAATTAGCAAATACATAAAATACCAATGTTGTACAAGTGTAGTAAGTATTCTTAGGAGAATGACACCACAAGACACCACAACTGCAAATATGATGTGGATGAGTATTTCTTACCTGGGATTAAGTTATGTATGTGTCTGTGTGTGCACCCGAATTTGTGTACATGTACCATGTGCATGCAGTTACAAAAGGCGGCCATCAGGAGGAGGCATCTTCACTGCCCTGGAGTTAGAGGCTCTTGTAAGCTGTCTGATGTGGCTGTAAGGAAGAGAACCTAGGTGCTCCAGCCAGTGCTCTTAACTGCTCAGCCATCTCTCTGGCCACAAATTGACTTTTAAACGAGTTTATAATTTTTATAAAATATGTGTAGATGCATGTCTGCGAAAGGGTATGTGAAGATGAATGCATGTGCCTAAAGAGGCTCCAAGAGGAGGTTGGATCTCCTGGTCCTGAAGGTCCAGGCACTTGTGACTTGTTTGAGTGGATGCTAGAAGATCAACTAAGGGTATTCTGTATGAGCAGAAATCACTCTTGACTACTGAGCTATTTCTTTAGCCCAAGAATGAATGTCTTCTGACAGAAAGGGGATGCAAGTAGTTTTCTATGTCAAAGATCAGGATCAAGAACAGTGAGCTTGGAAAGATTGTTGGGTAACAGAGTCTAGTGATGATGCAGATACGTATGCAGAAAAAAAAAGGCAATAGTGCTAGGAAAACTGTTTTAGGAAGAGGGAAAAGCAACACAACTAAATATAATTTTATAACATCTTTAAATTATTTTTCTTGATTTTTTGTTTGTATTTTTGTTTTTTTTGTTTTTTTTTGAGTCAGGGTTTCTCTGTGTAGCCCTGGCTGTCCTGGAACTCACTCTGTAGACCAGGCTGGCCTCGAACTCAGAAATCCCCCTGCCTCTGCCTCCCAAGTGCTAGGATTACAGGTGTGTGCCACCACACCCAGCTTAAATTATTTTTCTAAACTAAAATTTTTAGTATTATAGTTCTTGAGATCTTTAGTAAACACCTGGGCATGATGGCACAGACTTTTAGTACCAGCAATTAGCAGGCAGAGTCAGACATATATCTATGTGCATGTGAGGATCCACAGAATGAATTCCAGGATAGCCAGGGCTGTTAGACAGAGAAAACGTGTCTTGAAAAATCAAACTAAAACCAAAACCCCAACCAAACCCAACTAAAATAAACCAAATGAAAAGAAAAAACTCGGGGCTGGAGAGATGGTTCAGAGGGTAAGAGCACTGACTGCTCTTCTGAAGGTTCTGGGCTCAAATCCCAGCAACCACATGGTGGCTCACAACCATCTGTAAAGAGATCTGACAGCATCTTCTGGTGTGTCTTCTGAAGATAGCTACAGTGTACTTACATATAATAAATAAATCTTTTTAAAAAAACAAAAAAACCCTCACATCTTTAATATTTAAAATGAAAATGGCCGGGCAGTGGTGGTGCACACCTGTAATCCCAGCACTCTGGGAGGTAGAGGCAGGCAGATTTCTGACTTCGAGGCCAGCCTGGTCTACAGAGTGAGTTCCAGGACAGCCAGGACTACACAGAGAAACCCTGTCTTGAAAAATAAATAAATAAATAAATAAATAAATAAATAAATAAATAAATAAATAAAATGAAAATGACCGAGGTCACCAGGTTTGGGCCAAGGTGATTTGGAAATTGGTACACCATCTTGAATATGATTGGCATAAGCTATTAAAGCTGATACTGTACTATATGACCCAGCAATGATCAATACAGATATATAGCCATTGCAACTACATTATAGACACAAAAGACACAAAAATAATGTTCATAAAGGAATCAGTAGTCTTTGGGAACTGCAAAATTATCTACCAAAAAATAGAATGTTATCAGGCCATAACCGTGGTGTTCACCATTAATCCCAGTACTCTGGGCGCACACAGGTGGATTGCTGGGAGTTCATAGCCAGCCTGGTCTACAGAGAGAGTTCCAGGACAGCCAGAGATATATAGTATCTTAAACATACAAAAAGATTAAAATAAAAAAAATAGAATTTGGGGATTGGAGAGATGACTCAGTGGTTAAGAGCACTGATTGCTACAGATGCCATCTTCTGGTGTGTCTGAAGACAGCTAATATATATATTATAGTATAATATATATTATAATTTAAATACAATTGTAGAATACTAAAATTATAAAAAGTTATACAGGCATGAAAATAAACGTAGTACACTATACAACAGTGTAAATGAGTACTGAAAAATACCTTATTAAATTACAGAAAGCAGATACAAAAACCACATATTTCAAAGATTTATTTATTTTATTTATATGAGTACAGTGTAGCTATCTTCAGACACACCAGAAGAGGGCATCAGATCTCATTACATATGGTCGTGAGCCACCATGTGGTTGCTGGGAATTGAACTCAGGACCTCTGGAAGAGCAGTCAGTGCTCTTATCCTCTGAGCCATCTCTCCAGCTCCCCCAAAACACATTTTATATAAATCTGTATCTATAAAGTTCAAAAGGAAATACATCCAATCGATGATTTTTTTAAATTTTTTCTTACAATATATTTTAATCATACTTTTCTCCCCCAACATCTTCCAGAATTTCCCTACCCACCCAATTCTCCCTCAGCTCTCTTCAAAAAAAGAAAAAAAAAGCCCTTGCCCTTTCCCCCTACTTGGCTGCCTTGCCTCCTCTGGCCTCAATAGGAGTGGAGGTGCCTAGTCTTACTGTAACTCGATATGCCAAGGCAGGCTGATTTCCATGAGGAACCTCCCCTTTTCTGAGGAGAGAGGCAGGAGGAGTGGGTGGGGGAGGGGTGATGAAGGACTAGGAGGAGAGGAGGAAGGAGAGGAGAAAATGAGGCTGAGAAGTACATTAAATTAGTTAATTTAAAAAAAGAAAGAACTGGGTGCTGGAGAGATGACTCAGTGGTTAAGAGCACTGACTGCTCTTCCAGAGGTCCTGAGTTCAATTCCCAGCAACCACAGGGTGGCTCACAACCATCTGTAATGGGATCTGATGCTTCCTTCTGGTGTGTCTGAAGACAGCTACAGTGTACTCATATAAATGATAAATAGCATTTAAAAAACTTTAAAAATAAAGAACTGGATCTCAAGACATGGTAATTCAGAAATAATAATAATAAAAATAGCAGTTTTTATCTGCTATTTATAAAAAAAGAAAAAATCAAAGCAAAAATGAATAAATGAAAAAAATAACAAAACTATACAAAAATAGACAACAAAACCCCAAAACAAGCCAGGTGTGGTGGCGCACGCCTGTAATCCCAGCACTTGGGAGGCAGAGGCAGGTGGATTTCTGAGTTCGAGGCCAGCCTTGTCTACAGAGTGAGTTCCTGGACAGCCAGGGCTACACAGAGAAACGCTGTCTCCAAAAACAAAACAAAACAAAACAAAACAAACAAAAAACCCAAAACATGGAGTCCCTTTTGTGCTGGCCAACTGTTCCTGGGCATGGAGATTGCTTTGGAGTGTGGTTGCTATTCCAAATGATATTCTATTCAAGAAAATTGATTTTGGGGCTGGAGAGATAGCTCAGAGGATAAGAGCACTGACTGCTCTTCCAGGGGTCCTGAGTTCAAATCCCAGCAACCACATGGTGGCACACAACCATCTGTAAGGAGATCTGATGCTCTTTTCTGGTGTGTCTGAAGACAGCTATAGTATATTTATATACCTAAATAAATAAGTCTTTTTTAAAACCACATTTATGTTACAAAAAAGAAGAAAATTGATTTTTCACCTTCCCAGTGGGATCAAATGCAAATAGCTTCTTGATTGCTGGGTAGGGTCTTTGAATACTTCCACTTCACAATCCTGGAATTTGTTTTTCAGGTTTTGAACCCAAGCAGATCTTGTGCAGGCTGTTACAGTCTGAATTCAAATGTGCATCAGTCACTCTGTTGTTCACAACAGTTTGGTCAGCAGTTCCCCCTCCCTCCTCTCTTTTCCAGTCTGTCTCCCTAGACCAGCCCCATTTCCATCCACTCCCCCTCCATTTCTTTACATAAAGGGGTCGGCCTCCATGGATGTCAACCAGTCATGGCATATGAAGCTGTAGTAAGACTGGGCACCTCCCATCCTATCCAGGCTAGAAGAGGGAGCCCAGTAGGAGGAAAGGAATCCCCAAACAGGCAACAGATTCAGAGACAGCCCTTGCTCCTGCTGTTAGGAACCCCACAAGATCAAGCTGCACAACTGTTGCATTTGTGCAGAGGGCCATTGGGTACATGCTCTCTGGTTGTCAGCCCCTATGAGCCCAGGTTAGGTGATTCTGTGAGTTTTCTTGCAATGTTCTTGACCCCTGTGGCTCCTTCAATCCTTCCTCCCCTCTTCCACAAGATTCCCCGAGCTCAGCCTAACGTTTGTCTGTGGGTCTCTGCATCTGTCTCCATCAGCTGCTGGCTGAAGCCTCTTTGATGACAATTGGGCTAGCTACCAATCTATGAGTACAACAGGATGTCATTAAGAATCGTTCATGGATTTTTTTTTTTTTTGGCCAATTGTATTGAGTTGTATCTTAGGTCCCTGGGCTATCCAGCCTCTGGGTCCTAGCCCTCCTTGCAATGTCAGGGGTAGACTCTCTCATGGAATGGCTCTCAAGTTAGACCAGTCATTGGTTGGCCACTCCTGCCAGTTCTCTGCCACTTTTACCCCAGCAGGACAAATTGTAGGTTGAAGATTTGTTGTTGTTGTTGTTGTTGTTGTTTTCGAGACAGGGTTTCTCTGTGTAGCCCTGGCTGTCCTGGAACTCACTCTGTAAACCAGGCTGGCCTCAAACTCAGAAATCCTCCTGCCTCTGCCTCCCAGAGTGCTGGCATTAAAGGCGTGCACCACCACCACCCGGCTCGGTTGAAGATTTTTTGTGTGTTGTTTAATTTTTGATTTTTTTTAAACAATGATTTCTACTTTGTGAAGTTTTTTTTTTTAAATCTTAGCAAAACATCTAAATGAAATAATATAGAATGGTAAGTGTGTGCATGTGTGTGTGTGTGGGTGTGTGTGTGTGTGTTAGAGAATTATTTAGGTTTACGGTCCATTTTTTTTTGAAAAGCAGAGAAAAGATATTTCATAAACATGCACTGAGAAGAGGAACACTCAAAAAGATGCAGTGATTCCATATTTATCTTGGAACCCTGATGCAAAATTTAGGTATAAGAAAAGGAAGAGTTAGAGCAGAGTCAGGAGGTATGCATAAAAAACCAGTTTTGTGCCAGGCGAGGTATGAAACTCCCTCTTATGACTTGGAGACAGAAACATCAGGTGTTCAAGACTGTTCCCAGGCACCACCAAATTTATTTTTTAAAAATTCAGGACCGGGCTGGTGAGATGGCTCAGAGATTAAGAGCACTACTGACTGTTCTTCCGAAGATCCTGAGTTCAAATCCCAGCAGCCACATGGTGGCTCACAACCATCCATAATGAGATCAGATGCCCTCTTCTGGTGTGTCTGAAGATGGCTACAGTGTACTCAAATATAATAATAAATAAATCTAAAAAAAAAAAAAATTCAGGCCCCACAAGACGACTCAACTGCTATAGGTTCTTGCCATCCAGTCTGATAACCTGAATTTGATCCTAGGAAACCACATAGTAGAAGGAGAGAACCAGCTTACAAATTGTCTTCTGATGACCCCACATTGGTTATGACACATGCGCACACTCTCATCCCTTCCCATACACATACACATAAATGAATAAGTGTAACAGAAAAATTTAGGCAGTCTTGACCAAGGTATGGTTATACCTAACAGTATAGCAAGGCCAATAAAGTGTTAATCATTATAATGACCCAAGGACTTCAACTGGATTCCTACCAGATCATCTTTTTCCAGGGGTAGCATCTCCATCATAGATAACTGCTCTCATTTTAGGGGTGGTCTGTCCTGCCTTGCTAGACATGGAACTCAAAGTGCTGGCAGGTTTAGGATACTAAATTAACTTTATACCTTCAGCATAGTTTTTTTTTTTTGTTTGTTTTTTTTGTTTTTTGAGACAGGGTTTCTCTGTGTAGCCCTGGATGTCCTGGAACTCACTCTGTAGACCAGGCTGGCCTCGAACTCAGAGATCCACCTGTCTCTGTGCTGGGATTAAAGACATATGCTATCACTGCCTGGCCATGATAGAATTTCTTCACACCACACACACACACACACACACACACAAACACTCCTCCCCCTTGTGATGGACATACAATCCAAAGATTTACTATCACTCACCCCATGGGAAATTTGCTTATGCATTTGTTTAGAGGACATCCATTCATTGCCTCAGGACTTACCCTCTAATCTAAATGAGACTGTAGCCTAATATCTCTGTGGCGGTGTTAAACACTGATCACAAACAACTTGGGGAAGGAAAACTTTATTTAGCTTACACTTCTAGATATAAGGGAAGCCAAGGCAGGAGACTGGAGGCAGACCTAAAAGAGAACACTGTTTGCTGGCTTGCTATCCACAGCTTACTCAGCGTGCCCTCATGTGCAACTCAGGACCACCAGCCCAGGCATGGTACCACCCACAGTGGCCAAGCCTTCCACATTAATCATTAATCAAGGACTCCGCCACAGACTTGCCTGCAGGCCAATCTTATGTGGAATCCTGGCTTCAATTAAGGTTTCTTCTTTGCAGATAACCCTTGCTTGTGTCAAATTGACCAAAAGCTAAACAAACAGAATTCTTGTGTGCTTCTGATGTACACTGAAACTTCAAAGAATTTGGGAGTTTTCAGGCAGGTGAAGGTCACATCCTCGTGGTGGATGGCTCTGTACTTTCCAAATTCATTACAAGTATTAAATCAAAGCTCCAAACTGTACTTGCAAATTTCTGACCTTCAAACTCAAGTGTGTAGGATGATTTTTAACATTAATATATATTAATGAATATATTAATATAATAGTGAAAGAACACTATAAAGTAGGCATACCATTTAAAATTATGCTGTGACTACAAATAAATCTAGAGCAGTATTTTCTTTCTTTCTTTCTTCCTTCCTTTCTTTCTTTCTTTCTTTCTTTCTTTCTTTCTTTCTTTCTTTCTTTCTTTCTTTCTTTCTTTCTTTCTTAAAAGATTTCTTTATTTTATGTATGTGAGTACACTGTTGGTGTCTTCAGACACACCAGAAGAGTGCATTGGATCCCATTACAGATGGTTGTGAGACACCATGTGGTTGCTGGGAATTGAACTCAAGACCTTTGGAAGAGCAGACATTGCTCCTAACCACTGAGCCATCGCTCCAGCCCATAGAGCAGTGTTTTCATTTGTTAAATCACCCTAACCATCCATTTGTCATGAAATTCATGAAAAAGTTCTTATCACAGGTATTACCACATAATAAACACTCAACAATGGTTAATAAATATAAGTCAATGTAATTGTGTCACAACACCTTTTTTGACCTACATATGAGAGAGGAGAGAGAAAGAGAGTGAGAGTGAGAGAGAGAGAAAGAGAGAGAGAGAGAGTATGTGTGTGTGTGTGTGTGTATGTGTGTGTGTGTGTGTGAGAGAGAGAGAGAGAGAGAGAGAGAGAGAGAGAGAGAGAGAGAAGGCTGGCCATGAGCATGTGGAGGGGGCTGGGGAATGGGGAGAGAAGGGACAGATAGGGAAGGGAAGGAGAGAGGAAGGGCAAGCAGTCCCCTTTATACTGAGTCAGGCACACCAGGTAACTGTGGGGCAGAGCCTAGAAGGAATGCTAAGATAGGTGAGTAATTTCTTCCATATTCCTCCTCCACAGGATAAAAAAAGCCTCTCATCTTCTGGGCCTGAGTTGCCATGGAGCCCACAGGAACCTGGAGAATGGTTTAGGTGGCGGACTATAGACTAACCCCTGTCATTGCAATTAATAGATGGCAGCTAGATGATAATTTATTCTCCCCAGACCTCTAATTACATTGACAACTAAGCTAACTGCAGCTTGACTGCTGGAAACCAGACAACTAGCTCCTTACCCCAAGGTAATCTATGACAGTATTAGCTCATTAGTCAATTCATTAGCTAGTTAAGACTACCAGATCTCTTCTCAAAAAGGCAGACTCCTTTGCCTTGCTGGCAGCCTTTAGGATAAAAGATTCCCAAGTTTGACACATAACCTTTTGCAGATGTAACCTTCTGCTACTCCTTTATGTAAAAACTCCATTTGTAGTGACTGCTCCCTCTTACAACTAAAGTAGGTTGCCCTCCATACCATCTGTATTCTCTTGTGCCTGGCAGAGCTTTCTTGTACTTTATCACAATTTGGAACTCAACACATCTAGTATGAAGGGCATATACAGAGTAAATGCTTAATGAGTATTTCTGAATGGATTAATTTTTATTAAGTGACATAGTCATGTCTCCAACATTTATAAATAATAAGTTTTTCTTTTAGAGACAGGGTCACCCTCTGTTAAGTCTCAAACCAGGGGACAAAAGGACAAGGTGCCTATTTAACATATCAAAGTGGGCCTGGCCAAACTGGTTCTCCCAGTATCCCTCTGTCAGCATCCCTTAAGGGCCCTCCAGGCTGACTACCCCACCCCCTTCTCCAAGCTTCTCCAGCCCTGGGGTTGGGCTGTCCTTCTTCCCCAGCCCTATATAATCCAATCATTTTTTGTTACCACTCCTCCTTGGGCATTCGGGTTGGGGTGCCTGGCTCCCTCCTCTTCTCCCTTGGCTCCGGGCCGTGATCACTCTGGACACTCCCAAATGTCCCTGCCTCTGGCTATGCTCTCTCTTTACAATAAACTTTCCATTCCATCATCCCTAGAAACAGGCATGTCCTTTCTTTTCTTTTTGTTTTCTTTCTTCATTCAGCCTCCAACTTTCATGTGTAGCTAAGGATGAAATTGAACTCCAAATCCCCCTTTATCTCCTTTTTAATTTTATTTTATTATTATTATTATTATTAGTCTTTGGTTTTTGGTTTTTTCGAGACAGGGTTTCTCTGTGCAGCCCTGGCTGTCCTGGAACTCACTCTGAAGACCAGGCTGGCCTCGAACTCAGAAATCAGCCTGCTTCTGCCTCCCAGAGTGCTGGGATTACAGGCGTGCACCACCACTGCCCAGCCTCCTTTATTTCCTAACTGCTGAGCTTTGTAACTATTCTGGTAGAAATGAAGATACTCTAAGAGTATCCTCCTTCCTTTGACTATTAGACAATTACAACATTGCTCCCCAAGGAATTGGAATTTCCTCCAGGCGATCTCCTGCTCCAAGAAGAAGAAAGCTGAACCCTGATGCCAGCCAGAGCTGAGACTCCTCCATCCTGGGGGAAAAAAATCTCACATAGTTCTAACAACTTGTCAGACCACCTTTCGGGAGGGACTGAAGTCTAACTAAGCCTAGTTAGGATCTTAGTTAGGATCGTAGTTAGTAATCCTAAATTAGGATCACTTCCTAACCAGGTCTATTTAGTTATTCATGCCTCTTCCCCTCTATTTAAACCTAAACCTCAGGTCAGGATCCAGAAAGATGGACTTTGGAAGGGGAAAGGTTACAGGACCTCTGTTTCTTTCTTTTTTTCTTTTTTCTTTTTTTTTTTTTTTTTTGGTATAGAATAGAGCTTATTCAGAGTAGGGGATGGGAGTTAGTGGGGGAGAGAGAGAGAGAGAGAGAGAGAGAGAGAGAGAGAGAGAGAGAGATTGAGAGAGAGAATAGAGAGAGTGGAGAGTGGAGAGGGGAAGAGCCCCAGGGGCAGAGAGGTGAGAGAGTGTGGGAGAGCAGAGAGCAAAAGAGCAGGACCTCTGTTTCTTTAATCTGCTTTCTCTGACCCCACTCTCTTCCACCTGCTTTTATTCCCCTCCCCCAAACTCCAGTCACCAGAACCACACTGATTGGCTTCCAGAATTGCATACCCATTCAGGAGCAGCACTAGCAGTCTTCAGACCTTAAACATCTATGGGAAGAAAGCTACAAAGGACATTTTCTGCACTCACTACCAACAGGCACACTTGGACAAAGGGAAGACTTTGCTATCCCTCTGAGCCTCAAGAGCTGGGACACTTTTTCCTTGGGTCTGAGGTTTGGTCTTTGATGTGGCAACACCATACACAACCACTCAGAATTTCATCCACACAGGGCTGCTTTTCCACTGAGTGGCAGGGTGGGGTACTCCACTGGATGCTGTGGGGGTCTGGTTATGTCCTATATTCTCGTTATTTCAAGGATAAAACCAGCTAGGACAAACATCTGGAGAAACAGAGGCTCCTCTTCTCCCTCTTGAGTCTGAGGTGGCCAGGGATAGGGAAAGTAGGAATGTTCAATGGCAGGAGAGAGCAGAGTACTTTGGGATCATGACCCCTAGGACAAAAGCCAGGTTAGTCAACATCAAAGGTATAACTTGCTAGGGGAAAAAGACTAAGGCAGGTTCCCACCCCTGCCTCCCAAGTGCTGGGATTAAAGGCATGAGCCACCACTGCCCGGCTGGATTTGGTTTCTTCGAGACAGGGTTTCTCTGTGTAGCCCTGGCTGTCCTGGAACTCACTCTGTAGACCAGACTGGCCTCAAACTCAGAAATCTGCCTGCCTCTGCCTCCCAAGCGCTGGGATTAAAGGCGTGCGCCACCACCGGCCGGCTGGCTTTGGGTTTTGCTGCTGGATAGAGCAAACTCCACTCCCTGTATCCCTGTATCCTCAGGAGGTAACTAAAAGTGCATGTAGATGTGGGGGGTGGGGGTAGGGTGGAGTGGGGCACCAGGCCCTCATGGTCTTCGCAAATGTGAACCATTTGACATGTTTCCTAGCTTCAGCTGGGCTTGAAGGGTTTCAGGCTGCAGCTGGAGTCCCTCTCCTCCCCACTCCTCTGCTTGGCTGACTTGTCTGCAGAGGTCTCACTCCATGTCCTGGCAGGTTTAGTAAAGTGACACCACTTTCTTCTCTTGGTGAGCAGCATGAAGCTCTCACTGTTGGTGGGAGAGCAGGGACTGCTGCTCCTCTTGCCCCTGTAGACTCTGAAGAAAGTGGAGCTGGGCATCAGGGGGTGTGCGCGCCCGCTGCGCCCGCGTGGGTGCCCGTGCGCCCGCGTGGGTGCCCGTGCGCTCGCGTGGGTGCGCGTGCGCCTGCGTGTGTGCAGTCATATTGCTCTGCGACCAGATGCCTCAGGAGCTTTTGCTCCCAGTCTACTTAGCTCTATAACTGGCTTATTGAATGTTGGTGGGTGGCTTAACTTTGTTGGTTACCTGGCCAGGGCTCTCACCCTATCTTGGCTAAGTTGATTACAGGTGTGTGCAACAGTGCGGAGCTGATAAGGAGTAATTTAAAACACAAACATTATCTTTATTTATTCGTTTCTATGGGGGTGGTACAAGTGATATGTTGAGCATGTCACAGGTTGGAAGACAACTTTTAGAAGTTGGTTCCCTTGACCCATCACATGGGCCCTGGGATGCCATTTCTCTGGCTCAGAAAGTATAATCTTTGTTGCATGCTAGCAGAAGTCGAAGCCAATTGGTTAAAACAAAATAATATAATTTAAGCATTTCAGAAATCTTGAGGTCCTGTTAAAAGAAAATATCAAAGTTATAACACTTTGACTCATCTAAGCATTATATACCATAATACTTGGCCCATTAGGAGTATTAAATGAAAAATCATTTTCCCCAGCCTTTGATGACCCAAGTAGTGCTACAGCTTGTTTTTATTACAGTCCATTAAAACACCAATCCCAGTGGGCAGTGGTGGCGCACGCCTTTAATCCCAGCACTTGGGAGGCAGAGGCAGGAGGATTTCTGAGTTCCAGGCCAGCCTGGTCTACAGAGTGAGTTCCAGGACAGCCAGGGCTACACAGAGAAACCCTGTCTCAGAAAAAAAAAAAATCTAAAGCAAACAAACAAAAAATCCCCCCAAAACAAACTTCACTTCCTTACTTTCCCAGCAAGGACAAAACGAAACAGAAACAGTTCAATATCATTTACTGTAGCTGAATGCTTTTTTTGTTTTTGTTTTTTTCGAGGCAGGGTTTCTCTATGTAGCCATGGCTGTCCTGGAACTCACTCTGTAGACCAGGCTGGCCTGGAACTCAGAAATCCTCCTGCCTCTACCTCCCAAGTGCTGGGATTAAAGGCGTGCGCCACCACCGCCGGCTTCTCTCTCTCTCTTTTTTTAGGTCTTGATTATCTGCCTATCTTCTATCTATCGCTTACTTGGTGCTCTCAACAATCAGTCCTCTTGACTCTTCTGAACTATTATGTCAGGGCTAAAATTGCACCGCAAAGATATGGTAAGGTTTGCCTGAGAAAAGCCGTTCTTATTGCAAAAGGGTCATATGAACTAGGAGCAGTGGGCGTTTATGTTGTCACATGATCACCTCAGATTTATCAGGGAAAGATGTGCTGTACTCAAACAATGCCTTCAGCACACTGTTTAATTAGGTGTTCAGGGTGTAATGATTACACTTGGCAAGTTTCCATACTTTTTGATAGATAATACCTGTGCTACCTGCAAAGGTATAAAGCATTGACCACCATGCTGGGAGTTGGACAGCCCGCTGGCTCTAAGCGTGAAGCGCTTTGGACCTCCGTGGGAAGGAGGGAACGCCCTAGCGAGTGTAGCTTTGCGCCCCTCCCGGACGCGTGTCACACGCGGGAGTGCCCCCCACATGGACTTCCGCCTCCTCCCCATCCCGTTTCCCCTCCGGCGTCGGTGCGAGGCACCTACGTCACTTCCGCTCCAAGAATTCCGAATCTGGAACCCGCGCGATGAGAGCGTTTGTGACCGTCGGGACCACCAGTTTCGACGAGCTCGTCTCTCGAGTGGTCGCCAACGACTGCGTTCAGGTGAGTTGGGCTTGGCGGCCGGTGGCGGGCGGCTCTGGCTGTTTGTGCTTGCTGCTTAAGCTCTGCTAGCCTTGCCCGGGCGCCACGGGCTCAAAGGAAGCTGGGCAACCGTGGCTCTGGGGACCGCGGAGCCCTGGCCCCGAGCTCCGCCAGTCTCCTCACCCCACCATTTCTTCTTCCTCTCTCTTGAGCCTCTCCCAGCGGCCTCGGTGGCCTTCCCACAGCCTTCCCTACAACTGTCATGCCTCCTTCCTGCGGCTCCCGTCTCTCCACAGCCTCTCTCTACCACCGCCCCTCCTCCGTCTCCTCTACCCTCCCCGCCCACCGCCCCGCGCCTCTCGGGCCCTCCTCCCCGGCCTCTACTACTTCCACGTCTTGCTTCCTTGGCTTGGTCCCTCCCTGAAGCTCTGTCCGGGGCCCCTTGGCGCCCCGGTCTGCGACCTCCCACCCTCTTAGGCCAGTAAGGGTCTTTGCTCGCGGCGTCTCCGTGCGCGACACTCCCCCGCCACACTTAAGCCCCTCCAACTTGGGAACAGGTTGCTCTGAGGCGCCTAGGTCCGCTGACCCCATCCCCTTGAGCCCTAAACGGTCTCCTCCCGACCCTTGGCCCGAGACCCCTCATTTCTTCCAGGCTGGCTACCGGTTTTCCCTCACTGTGTCTCTGGCCGCGAGGCCCCACCCCCTCAGGCAAGACACGGTTTCTCCCCCTCCGCCTCCCGCAGCGTCTGCGTGTGTAACCCCCTCCCAACCTCCTCAGGCTGAGATCGGGTTTTCCCGGCAGCACCTCGGTCCACGCCCCCCATCCCCAGGCGGGTAAACATTGCCCCTTAGCACTTCGGCCCTCGGTATCTTCCACCCCCCCCCCCCCCCGCCATGCTGGCCAGTAAAGGGTTGCCTAGTGCCTCGCGACCCCCTCCCTGCACCCAGGTAACAGGTTGCCACGTGACAACTTCGCTCGCGACCCCCTCTCCCCGCGCGCCGGGAACACGTTGCCACGTGACACCTTAGCTCGAGACTCCCCGTGCCCCTTGCATCCGTTACAGGTGGCCCCGTGACACCTTGGCGCGCGACCCCCCTCCCCGTGCCGTCCGTTACAGGTTGCCCCGTGACGACACCTCAGCGCGCGACCCCCCTCCCCGTGCCGTCCGTTACAGGTTGCCCCGTGACGACACCTCAGCGCGCGACCCCCTCCCCGTGCGTCCGTTACAGGTTGCCCCGTGACGACACCTCAGCGCGCGACCCCCCGTTCTATGCACCGGTTACAGGTTGCCCGGTGACACCTTGGCGCGCGACCCCCTTCCCGTGTGTCAGTTACAGGTTGCTCCGTGACACCTCGTCTCTCGACCCCCTCCCCTCGACGCCTGGGCGAGACCCCTTTTCCCCCCTGGTAGCAGGGTAGCCTGGAGCACCTTGACTTGAGACCGGTAACTGATTGCCCAGAAGCGTTGATGTGTGGACTCCTGTACAGGTAAAGAGGGCCTTTGCCTCGGGTGGCTCCCTCGGTGACCTAATGCTCAGTCTTGGCTCAACTGGTGGGACCTACTAAACAAGCTCTTCCCTTGGTTCTTGCCTAGTTCTCCACTCCTCCTCATCCAAGGTACACTTGGTGGTTCTGTGCTCCACCAGCTGGTGGGTAGTGAGGTTCCTTGGCTGTGCCCAGACAGGGGAAAAAGGGTTAAGTTCGAAAACTAACTGGTAGGTCACAGATGGCTTTCACATGTCTGGCTGCTGCTTTTGAGCTGCAACTTGGGCCTTGCTTGACTGGTGTTCTGGAAAAAAAGAAATTTAAAAGCTCCTTGTTATCTTATTTTCCTTTTTTTAGGTCCTCAAGAGTCTGGGTTACAACCAACTTGTCCTCCAAATTGGTAGAGGCACTGTGGTGCCTGAGCCATTCAGTACTGAGTCATTCACTCTGGATGTTTACAGGTATAAGGATTCTTTGAAAGAAGACCTTCAGCAAGCTGATCTTGTCATTAGCCACGCAGGTAAAGTATCTGAGAATCCTGGGCGGTGGGGGGGTCTGTTTTATAAGAAGTAACAGACTTTTTCAGATTGAATTCCAGAGGGCTAGATGCAATTCACTGATAAGGTACTTGTCTATCATGTGAAAAGTCCTAGCTGCAATCCTTACAACCACAATAAAAGCCGAGCTCCATGACTTACACCTGTGATTACCTGAGACCCTGTCTCAAAAATATGTAAGTTAATTACAGAGAATTAATTCATCACAACCCCGATTTTACTAGAATTCTTTGATTGACTTGAATATAGAGAACATTAGTGGAAAGCAGGATATTTCTTGGTAAGAGAAGACTATGAAGTTATTTTAGCCCAGTTTTATAGTAGAAAACTGTAAACACAGGGGAAAGATAATGTATGCAATAATAATGACATTTTAAGCTGAAATAAATGTTTGGGCTTAGATCTGAAGGACATTATAACTTTTAGTGGTACTATTGTAGTTGTAGAAATTGCCATTGAAAGATTCTTTATGGACTGGAGAGATGACTCAGTGATTAAGAGCCACTTAACTGTTCTTCCAGAGGTCCTGAGTTCAATTCCCAGCAACCATATGCTGGCTCACAACCATCTGTAATGGGATCCAATCCCCTCTTCTGGTGTGTCTGAAGACATCGATGGTGTACTCATATATATAAATTAAATAAATCTTTTTTTGTTTTTTGTTTTTTGTTTTTGAGGCAGGTTTCTCTGTGTAGCCCTGGCTGTCCAGGAACTCACTCTATAGACCAGGCTGGCCTTCAACTCAGAAATCCACCTGCCTCTGCATCCCAAGTGCTGGGATTAAAGGCGTGTGCCACTACTGCCCTGGCAAATTAAATAAATCTTTAAAAAAGACATTGTCTTTTTAATATTTCTGTTGAATGTATGTAAAATAAATGCAGTAGCATTTTCTTCTTATGTAGCTTGTGGTAAAATTAAAATTTTATACTTATGCATTCAGAGATACAGCATAGAGTTAGAAAATCTTACATTTTAAATATATATTTTATACTTATAGTTTTAATAATTTGGAACTTTCAGAGAATCAACCTGATGGAGTTCCTGAGATTCCTAGTACTTTAAAAGTTATTTTGTACAGATAAGTGTAGTTTTTATTGTTATGGGTATTTGTGGAGAACATGATTTTTTTTTCCAAAGACTAATTTGAGGAGAGAAAATTCCTTAGAAATAGATATTACTCCTGGGTGGTAGTGGTACAAAGCTCTCCACACACCTCTAATCCCAGCACTTGGGAGGCAGAGACAGGTTGGTCTTTGAGTCCATTCTGGTCTACAAAGATTTCTAGGACAGCCAGCAAGGGTTGACAGAAAGACCATGTCCCAAGGAAGCAAACAAGTCAAAGGATTGAAACATTACTAAAATGTATAGCATCATAGTATGTTTATGTTTATGCCATTAGCCCTGCTTTGAATTCTTTTTGTATATTAAGTCTCTGAAATCCATGAACCTTCTCCTTCAGTCTCCCATATGCTGGGATTTGAGACATGTGCCATTAAACCTGACCTATACTTGTCATTTGGTTTATACAGTCTTGTGGACTAAATTATTTAATTAGAATTTTTGGTTTTTTTGGATTTGGTTTTTTCGGACAGGTTTTCTCTGTATAGCTCTGTCTGTCCTGGAACTCACTCTGTAGACCAGGCTGGCCTCAAACTCAGAAATTCGCCTGCCTCTGCCTCCCAGAGTGCTGGGATTACAGGTGTGCGCCACCACTGCCCAGCTTCAGTTAGAATTAAAACTGTGGCAATGATTAAATTATTCAAGTTTAGAATAAAAACTATAATAATAGTATCATAACTTTACAAAAATTGAATTAATAGATTTTATTTTTGCAGGTGCAGGAAGCTGTTTGGAGAGTCTGGAAAAAGGCAAACCACTTGTGGTAGTTGTAAATGAAAAGTTAATGAACAATCATCAATTTGAACTGGCAAAGCAGTTACACAAAGAAGGCCATCTCTTCTATTGTACCTGCAGGTATACTAGAAACTGATCTATTGTTCTCTTCCCTTAATTCCTCCTTCCCCTGCTGTTATTAGCCATCTGCTTAGACCATAATGATTTTTTTTTATCTTTTTCATACTCATCAATTATATTTTGATTTTTCTCAACCAAAACATTTCATTTGTCTATTGCTTTGACTGTGTTCTTTGCCTTGTCTTTTCCTGTTTATTGCTTACTCAGTGTATGTGAATTTGAATGTGTGAATGTACATATGGAATTGCCCGGTTCCAAGAATTGTATTGTAGTTCACTACTCAGGTTTTTAGTGTTTAAAGAAGGTCCCTGTTTATATTAATTAAGGGATAATTAGGTGATTTTGACAGTGTCATATATATGTATATAATAAATTTTAGTTGTCAGTTAAGATTTGACTTTTTTAGTAACTTCACTGGAAGCCCTAAATTAATTATATTCATTCACATATTCTTTTCTACCTAATAAAAAGTGGGTACTGCTAGGCAGTGGTGGCACATGTATTTAATTCCAGCACTTTGGAGGCAGAGGCAGGTGGATTTCTGAGTTCGAGGCCAGGCTGGTCTACAGAGTGAGTTCCAGGACAGCCAAGGCTATACAGAAAAACCCTGTCTCAAAAAGCCAAAAAAAGAAGAAAAAAATCTAGAAAACTAACAAACAAAAACTAAAAAAAAAAAAAAAATGTGTACTGTTTTAAGTGCTCAGGATAAGTGGCAAACATTGTATTTATCTTATGGTGGTAGAATTTCGCATGGTGAACTACAGATAAAAAGACAGGGTGATACCAAATCTGGGATAAGGAAGAATTAGGTATACCTCAAGAGTGGTTATAGCCCTTAGTTTGAATGTGAGTCCTAAATTAGAAGGAAGAGCCAGTTATGTGAAGATCAGAGTTTATAAAAGCCTTAACTTAGAAATGAACTTCGAATTTGGAATGCTTGATGACCAGGGAAGGTTTATATGGTAGGAGCATTGTAACCAAGAGTAAGTGTGAAGCTGGTAGGGCATAGCTCCTGTGAAAGTTCTAATATTATTTTATGTTTAATGAGAAGCCACTTAAGCTCTTTAAGCAAAGGGATCTGGTAAGAAATATTGCTTTATGAAGTGGATTAGAATTCCATAGGAACTCATCAGCATCGCAATAGAAGCTTGAAGAAAAATGCTGTTTTTCTGTTCTTCTTTGGGACACTAGAAGCTTGCCAAAGGGTCAGGTCAGTAATTGCCACCTGCTTGATTGTAAAAACTTTTCTAATTTGGCATTTTAAAGTAAATGACCTTATAGAGAAAGAAATTAATTTTATGTTATATCTGTATCTTAATAGAAAAGTTAGAACAATAGGCTGGGCAGTGGTGGCGCATGCCTTTAATCCCAGCACTTGGGAGGCAGAGGCAGGTGGATTTCTGAGTCAAAGGCCAGCCTGGTCTACAGAGTGAGTTCCAGGACAGCCAGGGCTACATAGAGAAACCCTGTCTCGAAAAATCCAAAAAAAGAACAATTTTTATCAGAAATATTTTCCAAGTAAATCTGCAAGTTTATCAGAAAATGTTTATCATTCCACTTTCTATCAACTTACTAATACTTTTATGCCTATCATTATTATATCTATATAAAATTTTCCATGATAATCAATTTTACCATGTTTTCTACATTTTTCTACAATTTTATCAGAAATGTTTTCCACATAAATCTTCAGTTCTGTCATAAAATGTTTCTATTTCCCTTTTCAATGAATTTAGCAATGTTTTTTATGGATACCAATTTACTCATCAATTTTCCATGAAAATTGTCAATTTTAACGTGTTTTTCTATATATCTCTTCTATTTTATCAGATATATTTTCTATGTAAATCTTCAATTTTATCATAAAAGGCTTTTACTTTTTCAATAAAATCGTGCTTTTCAAAAAAGTTAGAACACGTTAAGTGTTTCTTTGGATTCTTTTTCCTATTTCTTTCAGACATTTGCTATATACTTGTGCATTCATTACATGTGGAACACTTGTTATATGCTATGATGTTCTTAGTGGGAGAAGACAGATTCAATGTGTATTCTAGGAAGAAAGTTAATGGTGTGCTCATCTGTATAGTGATAGAGGAAAAGAATTGGTACATTGAGTCAGAAGGAAAGCTAGGAATGGTTCACATAATTGTTGTTATCTACCCTTTGTTGATACCATTAAAAGTTGATAACACCACTTTAAAACAGGAACACATCTTCCTAACATCTTAAGGGATCTAATATTTCAAGGACTTATTGAAAAACTATTTTCATTCAAAATGTGTCAGCATTTTTGGGGGTAGGGAGGGAGACTCTCCCAGGCTAACCTCAAATTCCTGATTCTTATGCTTCAGCCTCAGAGTTTTTTGAGATGTCTAGATAGGTACTGACCACTATGCTAGCTGCTTAGCTCTGATTTTTTATTGTTGTTCTTAGTATATTATAAAAGAGAAAACATTTGTGTGTAGACATCCTAACTTTTTCTGCAGGATGAAAAAATCTATATGTCTCCTTTTTGAGAACAATCATTTATGTATGTGTGCTGTGGTGTACACATGAAGGGTAGAAGACAACTTTTAAAGAGTTAATTCTATCCTGCCATGTGGGTCCTGGGGATTGATTTCATTATCTTCAGGCTTGGTGGCAATCACCTTTATCCTCTGAACATCTTTTTGCCCCTCCTTTTTCTTTTAAATAGTTTTAGAAACTTTATTCTAGAAAAGTTATTCAAATGAAAGTATCAAGAAGCATTTATTATATTTTTGGTGTAGTTAAATCATTTATTTTCTCCAAACCTATGTTGGATGGTGGTATGGCTGTTGTAATTTAGCTGACTTTTTAATTTAATAGTTTCTGAAGTAATAGTTATATGGTGTTGTTTAGAACCTTATTTCTAACATGCATGGTGAGTGATCAAATACTGATTTCCTTAGTTAACAATTCAAGATAGTTTTCAGTAAAAAAGTTTTCTCATGGGGCAGAGAGATGGCTCAGTGGTTGAGAGTAATGGCTACTCTTCCAAAGGACTCTAGTTCAATTCCCAGCACCTACATGGCAACTTACAACTGTTATTCCAGTTCTATGGGATCTGACACCCTCACACAGACATACATGCAGGTAAAACATCAAAGTACATTAAATAAATTTAAATTTAAAAAAGTTTTCAACAGTTTGCATGAACGATGTATTACAGTCAGTCTCAAGTTTGTTATGGTTTCATTTATTATTTTCGTAAATTTTACTTTATATTTGTGTGGTCCTGGAGAGTATTATTACAAAACAGTATAAAAACATTTTCCTTGAAGTGACATTTCTGACACAATTCATTTGACTCAGATAAGAATATCTATTCAATTCTTTTGACATTTTATAGTATTCTTTGTTTTGACAGCACAACTGTTCATTCGCCAAATGGGAAACAGGCAGCAGATAAGTTCCAGAATTTTCTCTCATGTTACCTGATATTTTTCTTCTTTTGTTTTAGCATGCTTCCTGGGCTGTTACAGTCAATGGATTTATCAACACTGAAATGTTATCCTCCTGGCCAGCCAGAAAAATTTTCTGCATTTTTGGATAAAGTTGTTGGATTACAAAAATAAACTCTCAACACTTTAAAATACCCCTAAATCCTGTTCATGGAATACGATTAAATCAAAATAAATTTATGACATGTATTTGTAGAACAATATAAACCAATATATTTACTATAAACAATATTATAAGGAATTTTGTGGCATAAACATTATAGTTGGGTCTAGATCCTAATTTTAGTTACGTTTGAAGTTTCCCTAACTTTGAATATGTAATGAGTCCTAACTTTGAAAAAAAGCCTTCACAGTTTTGTTCTAAAATTTCAAAATATCAAAAGCTGGGCAGTGGTGGTGCATGCCTTTAATTCTAATCTTTGGTATCCAGAAGCAGATATGTCTCTGAGTTAATAAGGCCATCCTGGTCTACATGGAGAAACCCTACCCAGAGAAACCGTTTCCAAAAACCAAAACAGAATGGCAAAACCAAAAAAAAAAATGTTAATAAGAATCAAACATTAAATGTTGTTTTGAGTAAAAATGCTAACAATGTAACATTTTGGTGAGAAAAATCAGCATTCGTAGGATCATAATCTTAAGAGAGCATTTTTGTATTAAGCAAATATGAGTAAAAATGGGTTTACTTTGTAGAAGCTAATAGTTAATTCGAAAAAGATCAAAGTAATTGATGGAGTAGCTACTCAGAATAAAATAGATATGTTCACCTTTTGAACTTCTGATCCTGGGATTACAGGCACATGCCACCATTCCTGGTAATATTTGTTCTTCTAAAATAGACAAGGGCTGGGGAAATTCTTCAGTGAGTAAAAAGTAATTGCTCTTTAAGTGTGAGGACCTGAGTTTGTATCTTCAGGATAAATGTTAGTCAGACATGGTGGTGTGTATTTAAAATCCCTGTGCCTATGATGCTATTGGTAGACGTAGACAGAATCCCTGGAAGACATTGAACTAAGCAGCCTAGTATTCACAATAGTGAATGGTAAAGAGACCTGTTACCAAGGGAGGTAAAAAGTAAGGATAGAGCCTTGGGTTTTCCTCTTATGTTCCCCAGCTCACCATAGGACACATGTCTAAATTCACATGAGTACATGCAGATATGTAGGTAGAATGTGATAATATTAACAATGTCTTAAATGATAGAGAAAAAATCCAAAAATATAACAGTATGACTTGGCTGTTATTCTTTTTACATGTTTTGTATGTGTGAACATGTGCATGTGGAAGTCAGAAGACAATTGGGATCATTTTTCTCCTTTAGTCATATTCCTGGGATCAAATGTGGGTCTCTAGGCTTGGTACCGGGATGCTTGCTTTCTCAGGATCCATTTCACTGGCCCCCTTTTTTTCTGGATAGAGGTAGTAGTGTTTGCACATGCTAAGTATTCACTCTACACTGAGCTATATCATCTGTTCACTTAATTTTAACATTTGCCATCTGGGACCCCCCCACCCACCCAATACTAGGTCTCTGGGACCCCTATCAGCTGCATAAAATTTTACGAAAAGGTTGTATTCACTTCCAGGGATAGGATCTTAATGTTTAATAGGACTTTTATAAAATTAAAGGCACGCCCTACCCCCCTGACCCACTTAATCTTTTTTTGTTTTGTTTTGTTTTCGAGACAGGGTTCTTCTCTGCAGCCTTGGCTGTCCTGGAACTCTGTAGACCAGGTTGGCCTCAAACTCAGAAATCTGCCTGCCTCTGCCTCCCAAGTGCTGGGATTAAAGGCCTGCACCACCACCACCACTGCTGGCTCCACTTAATCTTTTTAATGACTTTATGGCTTGAATGACTACTCAGAGAATCTATTCAAATTCAGATACATGGAAAAAGCTCCAGGCTTCCTATTTTTCAAATACTGAACTGTTAGGACACATAATGTAGATTTAATTATCCACTAGTTATGCCTTTGTGGTGTGTGGTAACTATGTTTCTAACTATACCATTGTGGTAATTCATATTTACTGTGGGGTTTTAAGTCAAGATACTTCAATTTTTACTTGACAGTTTTTCAACATTAATCGGAATTCTGTACGTTCTCAACTGAGAAAAGACTCCAGAGGTGAAAATTTGCTTATGAAAACAGCCTTTTGACTTGAGTCCTGCATTTTCAGTTTGTTTGGTTTATGGAGAAGGGGTCTCTGTAGCCCTAGCTGTCCTGTAACACATTCTGTAAACCAGGCTGGCCTTGAATTTAGAAATCTGCCTGCCTCTGCCTCCCAAGTGCTGGGACTAAAGGTGTGTGCCACCACTGCCTGGCCCATTTTTTTTTTAAGTTACTTTTTTTTTTTTTTTTAGTACTGTTTTCTTTTTTTCCGAGACAGGGTTTCTCTGTATATCCCTGGCTGCCCTGGAACTCACTCTGTAGACCAGGCTGGCCTCGAACTCAGAAATCCACCTGCCTCCGCCTCCCAAGTACTGGGGTTAAAGGCATGCGCCACCACTGCCTGGCTATTTTAGTACTTTTAAAGTTAGCATTTTTAGTTACTATTTTTTAAGTTACTTCAATTTAGGGGATTTTTAAAATTTTTTAAGTTTGGCTATTTTTCAGCAGTAGTAATTTCAATGTGTCGTTTCCTTGATGACTTATAACTTTACATAGAACTCGAACTTGTGATTTGTTTAGAATTTTATAAAAGTGCTTTGAGTAGGATCAATGCTAGAAGACTGTCTTAGTTGACAATTCATTTTAAGACAGTTAAATAGATTGTTAAAGAGATTAATAAGACAGTTAAATAGACAGTTAAAGAGATTGTTCCAATCTCTTGGAAGAGATTTTGAGAAGTACAAATGTGTAAACAGGCTAAAAAGTTTGTTACTGATTGCTATGAAAAACGAATTCATTTGAAATATTTCTGAATAAAGTTTAAAGTCACTGGGTAAGCCGGATTCTGTTTAATATTTTTATTAGTGGTGTTTAGATTTTCAGGAGACAAAAATGTTGATTGTTGGTAAATTGACCAAGGATAGATTCAGAGGTGACTTGACTAGTCCTAGAAAATTTATAATGGTTGAGTATATAAGAGGTGATATTATGAGATGACCTTAGTGATTAGGGGTTCTAGATTTAATGCTTATAATTGGGAGAGAATGAGCTGAAATGATTGGGAGATACTGCAAGTCTAGCCAATAAACTTGTTACAAGGTTCTGGGGCATAACAAAAGTACTCAGGCATTTGATTTTGATTATAGAAACTTAAGACACACAAAGGAAAAAATAAACGGTAAAGACTAAAGTCAGTAATGTTAAAAAGTACTGTAGGCATTTTCCTTTCACCCTTAGTGTGAAAGTTCCTCAGTTCCATGTTCATTGTATAATGATTTGTCATGATAACTGTAAGACATCTTTACTGTCTGCTTAATGATGTACTATGGGCGGATTGCTTGAAATATTAGGAATGGGTAATTCTGATAACCATTATTGTGGCCAATTTTATGATGTAATAAATCACATTATTTTGGGGAGAATAGGGAAGGAAGAATGACAGTTGTGGTTAAATTAACACTTGCTAAGTGCAGATGCATTCATTGTTCCTTATTTAGTGTACTATACATGGGACATTCATTATCTCTGAAGTAGTCTTTATCTAAGAGTCTAAGCAATGGGCAGTAATCTGGGAATGCTAATTGGAACACTAAACTCTCAGTACATGATTGTCTTTTATTGGTGTACTAAAACAGTGTTTGACATTAGATCACTATCCCCCAAATTACACATTTATGTTAGTCACAGATACCCTGTTTGGGTTTTTACAGTGCTATTTTTTAAGTATATGTTTATTCATAGAATCTACATGGAGAAATTATCATAGTTGATTTTCCTGTTTACAAATATATGCATGCTATTTTCATCAGATATTTGTATTTAGAAACTATTTCCTTCACATGTTTTTCCTCATACTTTCATCATTCCCAAAACCTTTAGTACTATATATCTTCTGACAGCTCATCAAGCATTCCTCAGAAGCCTTTAAAATTGCTAATTAGCATTGTGAATCTCAAAGATTTGTGTAGTATTTATTAAAGTTTTGGAATTGTCTTGAAATAACGTTTTTGTTTTATTGGATATTGTCTTTATTTAAATTTCAAATGTTATCCCCATTCCAGGTTTCCTCACTCTTGGAAACCCCCTATCCCATCCTTCCTCCCCCTGCATCTATGAGGGTGTTCCTCCAGGCACCCCACTGCCACATCCCTGACCTCAGTTCCCCCACTCTGGGGCATCTGTCAAGCCTTCATAGGACTAAGGACCTCTCCTCCCATTGATACCTGACAAGGCAATCCTCTGCTAAATGTGCAGCTGGAGCCATGTGTACCCCTTGGTTGGGAGCTTAGTACCTGCGAGCTCTGGGGTTGGGGTGGTCTGGATGGTTGATACTTTTGTTGTTATTATAAGGTTGCAAACCACTTGAGCTCCTTCAGTCCTTTCTCTTAACTGTTCCATTGAGTACCTGTGCTCAGTCTAATGGTTGGCTGCAAGCATCCGCATCTATTTAAAAGGCTCTGGCAGGGCCTTTCAGGAGACAACCATATCAGACTCCTTTCAACAAGCATTTATTGGCATTTGCAATAGTATCGGGGTTTGGTGACTGTATATGGGATGAATCCCCAGGTGGGCCAGTCTCTGGATGAACTTTTTTTTCAGTTTCTGTTCTACACTTTATCTCCATGTTTACAAGTATTTTGTTCCCCTTCTCAGGAGAACCAAAACACCCACACTTTGGTCTTCTTTCTTCTTGAGCTTTCTGTGGTCTGTTGAATTGTATCTTGGATATTCCAAGCTTCTGAGCTAATACCCACTTATCAGTGAGTGCATACCATGTGTATTCCTTTGTGATTGGGTTACCTCACTCAGCCTGATATTTTCTAGTTCCATCCATTTCTCTAAGAATTTCATGAATTCATTGTTTTTAATAACTGAGTACTATTCCATTGTATAAATATACCACAATTTCTGTATTCATCCCTCTGTTGAGGGACATCTGGGTTCTTTCCAGCTTCTGGCTATTATAAATAAGGCTGCTATGAATATAGTGGAGCATGTATGCTTATTACATGTTGGAGCATCTTCTGGGTATATGCCCAGGAGTGGTATAGCTGGGTCTTCAGGTAGTACTATGTACAATTTTTTAAGGAGCCACCAAACTGATTTCCAGAGTGGTTGTACCAGCTTGGAATCACCCCAGAAGTGGAGGAGTGTTCCTCTTTCTCCACATCCTCATCAGCATCTGCTGTCACTTGAATTTTTGATTTTAGCCATTCTGACTGGTGTGAGGTGGAAACTCAGTGTTGTTTTTTGCATTTCTCGGATAACTAAGGATGTTGAACCTTTCTTTAGGTGCTTCTCAACCTTTCCATATTCCTCAGTTGAAAAATCTTTGTTTAGCTCGGTACCCCCATTTTTTTTTTAAATAGAGTTAATTGGCTCTCTGGAGTCTAACTTCTTGGGTTCTTTGTATATATTGGATACTAGCCCTCTATGAGACATAGGATTCATAAAGATCTTTTCCCAATGTGTTGATTGCCATTTTGTCCTATTGACAGTGTCCTTTGCCTTACAAAAGCTTTGCAATTTTATGAGGTCCCATTTGTCAATTCTTGATCTCACAGCATAAACCATTGGTGTTCTGTTCAGGAAATTTCCCGGTGCCAATGTGTTCCAGGCTTTTCCCCACTTTCTCCTCTCTTAGTTTCAGTGTTTCTGGTTTTATGTGGAGGTCCTTGATCCACTTAGACTTGAGCTTTGTATAAGGAGATAAGAATGGGTAAATTTTCATTCTTCTAAGTGCTGACTGCCAGTTGAACCAGCACCATTTGTTAAAAATGCTGTTTTTTTCCCCCACTGGAAGGTTTTAGCTCCTTTGTCGAAGATCAAGTGACCATAGCTCTGTGGGTTCATTTCTGGGTCTTCAAATCTATTCCATTGATCTTCCTGCTTCTCTCTGTACCAGTATCATTCAGTTTTTATCACTATTGCTCTGTAGTACAGCTTGATATCAAGGATGGTCTAAGGATAGTCTAAAATTTGGTCCATCAGTCTTAAAAAGATCCCATTTTACTAAGTTAACTGTAAGCTATACTTTGTCATTTCTGATATATCTCTTGTACCTATATTTTATATGCAATTTTTTAACAAACACCCAAAGTTCTAGTATTTTGCTTGTTTTATAGTTTACAAAAGTTCTTTTGATCTTCAATATCTATAGGCCTAAATGCTGAAACTACTAGAATTAATATTTTTAATTACAAGTATTTATATATTTTAGAGTATAGAGTCATATTGACCTGCATGCACTGTGCAATGATTTAAATCAAGCTAATTTATCCTTTCTTTTACTTATTATTTTCGTGGTGAAATATGTGAAATATATGGTGATAATTTGAAATATATATTATCAGCTGCTCATCATGATGTTACTAGACTTCAAACATGCATCTCAAAGCTAAAATTTTGTGCCATTTAAACAATTTCCTATTCTCCATTAACTACTCAGGGTGTCAACTGATTAACTATTGCTTCTATGATTTCAACTTTACATTCCAACAATGTCATATATTTGTGCCTAATCTATTTCACTTACACTAATACTCAAGATATGAAAACTTTTGTTTAAATTACCAGAAATGGTGGTTTCTACTTTTAAAAGATTGAATAGTATTCCATTTTATTACACTATATTTTCTTAATTTATTCAAATCCTGATGGTCTTTTATATTTGTTTTTGTATGTGGGTGAGCGTGCTGTGTGGTGCTGGAGACTGAACCCAAGGCCTTTGGTTGTATCTCTAGCACTTGACTTTGTCAGGAGACATTTATTGCTTACATGTTATTTACATTTACTTTTAAAAAGTAAAGATTTATTTATTATTATATGTAAGTACACTGTAGCTATCTTCAGACACTCCAGAAGAGGGCATCAGATCTCGTTATGGATGGTTGTGAGCCACCATGTGGTTGCTGGGATTTGAGCTCAGGACCTTTGGAACAGCAGGCAGTGCTCTTAACCAGTGCTGAGCCATCTCTCCAGCCTGTTATTTACACTAACATTTTCTTATTTCCTACATGTTCCATTAATTTTGTTTGATATTTTATTACTTAAATTTTATTTACCTTTACGTTCAATTTTATTTCCAAAAGGGTTTTTTCTCTTTGTGATTTAGTCTGAGTAGATTGTTGGTATCTAGAAATTTATTTTTGGTCATCCATTTGTGGCACGGTAATTTTTCACCTGCGTATCTTTTTCTGTTTTTCTGACAGGGTTTCATGTACCCTAGAATGGTCTTTAACGACCTTGAACTTTTCCTTTTGCCTCTACTGTTCATGTGTTGGGCATAAAAGACATGTGGCATTATGCCCCATTTATGTGGTACTAGAGTCAAAATCCAGGGGTTCATTTATTTACACTGTACCAATTGACAGCTATCCACAGCTCTCTATTGCTTTGTTAATTTGGTTTTTTTTTCCTGTGGAGAAATTAATAGCTATTTAAAGTTGTGTCTTTTGGGGGGTATATAGGGCCTATTTTAACATGATAAATGTTTTAAGATAATTTCTTTAGCCTTTGCCTTAACTTCAGTAACTTCCTTATGTTTAGTGCTGGTGATCTTTTTTTTTCAGTGTCCTACCTATATACATACTTCTTGATCTCTTTCAACTTCACTATGGGTAACTGTTTACCTTGTAGTGCTAGGATTTTTATTATATCATCATATCTTCTCATTTTGGGCATATATTTTTTAGATGTGGGCTCTTTCATTGAGCTCAACTTTAAATTCTATCCTTTCTGATTTTTATTTCCAAATTTCAAATTAAATTAACATATTAGAATTTGATAGCTTTTCACTGTACCCTATGCTGACCTTGAATTCTTTGTATCTGTATCCTTCTATCTTGGTCTCCTGAGTGTCAGGGTTACAGGTGAAAGCTGCCATGTACAGCCTGGCATATTTTTTTCTTTTTCAGACAAATGAATAATAAGCCCAGTATCTCTGTCAAGAAAACAGAACAACGTAATTGCCATCATGCATTTCTTCTAGCCATCCCTTTGTAGTTAACCTTTCCCTGCAACCCTTTTTTTTTGAGACAGGGTTTCTTTACATATTCCTGGCTGTCTTAGAACTCACTTTGTAGACAAAGCTGGCCTCAGATTAAAGCCATTGGCCACCACCAGCAAACTTTTCTTGCAATTCTTAATACCTGGCAACAACTTACATATTTTTCTTAGTTAAAATTTGTCTTTTCCATATTGGTGTTTAAAAAATTGGTGTTTTTTTTTCCTTTTTTCCCCCTTGAGACAGGGTTTCTCTGTATAGCCCTGGCTGTTCTGGAACTCACTCTGTAGACCATGCTGGCCTCGAACTCAGAAATTCGCCTGCCTCTGCATTTCATTTTTTGTATTACTGTCCACAATTTATTGTCTGGATATATTAGTGCATGCTGAAATGGTTTCTAGTTTTGATGGATCATGACTGGCTAAAGGTACTGTCAACATTCATGAGTAGATTTATGTGTGAAAATTTCTCCCAAATAGACACCCAGAAGTGGAATTATTAGATCATATGGCAATTTCTGTGCTTAATTTTGTAAGAAACTGTTAAACTAGGTGACCATGATATTTCATGTTCTCAGCAGCAACATGAGAATTTCAGTTTTCCATCTTTGTCAACCTGATTTAGGTAGATTTTTAAAAAATTAGTCATATTCCAAAATGAATATACTGGTATTTCATTAAAAATAGAAAAAACTTGGCCCAAGAGGTTTAGGAGAATGGTAGAATATATGTCTAGTATGATCAAGGCCTTATTTTGATGTTGAGTCGGGGGTGAACTACAAAAAAACAAACCCCAAAAACCCAAAACAAAAAATCCAAATGTCTGAAAAACATATTAAAAGGTTCTTAATGTTATGGGCCCTCTGGGCACTGCAAATCAAAACAATAGTGGAATAGGACATCCTGACTAATAGAATTGCTTAAATCAAAAGGTAGACTATAATTTGACTCTCCCTCCAGTGATAATAGCATAGCCATATGATTCAAGAGAACTGAGAATATATGACTGTTCAAAAACTTAGAAATGGGTGGCTGGTGAAATGGCTCAGTGGTTAAGAGCACTGGCTCTTAACTAGTGGTCCTGAGTTCCCAGTAACCACATGGTGGCTCACAACCATCTGTAATGGGATCCAATGCCCTCATGTGTATATGAATATAGTGATAGTGTACTCACTATATATATATTTAAAAAAAAACTTAAAAATGTTTATATCAGGTCTCCTAATAGTGTAAAATGAAAATAACCAAATTTCTATTAGCTGATAAATAGTTAAATTAGGGTTTGAAATGGATTGAAATAGTGAAGTATATGACAGTGTAGTTGGATGTTGATTGAAAAACAATGCTATTTTAAGAAGCCAGTCACAGCCAGGTGGTGGTGGCGGCGGCATTGCACGCCTTTAATCCCAGCACTTGGGAGGCAGAGGCAGGCCGATGATTTCTGAGTTCAAGGCCAGCCAGAGCCACACAGAGAAACCCTGTCTTGAAAAACCAAAAAAAAAAAAAAAAAAAAGCCACTCACACAGTAACATATAATGTAGGTTTACATTTATTTGAACTGTCCAGAATATCTCTACATTAGTAGTTACCCAGCATTTGTAGGATAATTAGAGGTGGTTGTCTGTAAGATACAGGTTTCATTTTCAAGTGAAAGTCCTAAATTTTGATGGATGCATAACTGCATATATTAAAAAAAATCATTTAAATTTTAACCTTAAAGTGGATGTTAGAAATTAACCAGTTTTAAAACGATATATATAGACAGGAAAGTAGAAGGCGTTTGAGGCCAGCCTGGTTCACAAAGGGAGTTCCCAGACAGCCAGAGTTATATAGAGCATCCCTGTCAAAAAACAAAAGTATAATTCAGTGAAACCATTAGGAGATTTTCAGATTTTTATCATTCTAAAAAGATTGTGCTAGTTTGTTTCCAATGACTCTTTGTTCCAAAACCCCAGATAACTAGTAATCTGATTTCTATCTATATTTGCCATTTTGGCATATTTCATTTTTTTAAACAGAGTCCTGTGTTTTGGAATCATACCTTTTGCATCTGTTTCTTTTAGGGCTAGTTTCTCCACAATTCATGCTTGCTATATAGCTATCCCAGTATAATAATTGTAATTGTCTCACTGTGATTTTTATTTTAATTTCCCTAATATCTAATCCTACTGAACAATTAACTACTTAGTAGCCATTTTTACTCCTCCTCTCCTTTTTATTGACAGAGACTCTAGCTCAGGCTGGCCTCAAACTCCCTTTAATAGAGAATAACCTTAAACATCCTGTTCCTCTTTCAGCTAGCTCCCAAAGCTGGGATATTGCACCTAAGGCAAGCACTCTTACTATGTTGATAGTTCCCCCTCCATTGTATTTAGTAAAACATACTAAAATTAGTTTGCCCATTTAAAAAATGGGATTGTTGATTGTTGACTTTATTTTTGTAGTAAAGACCAGACTCAAACTCACTGTGTAGCCTCTGGTGATTGTGAACTTCTGAAATCCCACCTCTGCTACTCAAGAGCTGAGATTCCTGGTTTGTGCCATCTTGCCACATTTATGTGGTGCCTCAGGTTTATGTGGTGGATTAAACTTAGGTTCTGTATCATGTTAAGTAAAGACTGTATCAACTGAGCTACATCCCCAGTCCACTTTAAGTAGTTTTTTAATATATATTTTCAATACATTTTTGTTAGATATGCAATATGTAGCTGTTCTTACCCTTATTTATAACTTATAATGCCACTCACCTAACATTTATTTATTTATTTATTTATTTATTTATTTTGGATTAATTTTTTTCGAGACCAGTCCACTTTAAGTAGTTTTTAAATATATATTTTCAATACATTTTTGTTAGATATGCAATATGTAGCTGTTCTTACCCTTATTTATAACTTATAATGCCACTCACCTAACATTTATTTATTTATTTATTTATTTATTTATTTTGGATTTATTTTTTTCGAGACCAGACTGGCCTAGAACTCAGAAATCTGCCTGCCTCTGCCTCCCAGAGTGCTGGGATCACATGCGTGTGCCATGACTGGCTAACATTTTTATTTGCAGAACAAAAGTTAATTTTGTCAAAGTTCAGTCTGTGTGGTTTTAAAAAATAATTCTGCCTATCCTACGGTCTTGTTTTTTTCTTAAAACATTTTTTTTTAAAGACAGGGTTTCTCTGTGTAGCCATGGCTGAACAGGAACTCACCCGGTAGACCTGGCTGGTCTCAAACTCAGAAATCTGCCTCCCAAGTGCTGGGATTAAAGGCATGTGCCACCACTGCCAATCTTCTTAAAACATTTTAAAGAACTTTTATGCATTGATTTCCAAATATTTGTAGTTCAGAAGCTAAAATACAAAGGGCACAGGGAGGCTGGCTTGCAGCTTTTCTCTTGCTGCTTTACCCCCTCTTGGGAGGTGGCTGGTGAAGGATAAATACAGAAGCTTTTATTTGACATTTAGATCTGGTCTGCTTTGCATTAATTAAGAAAACAAGATGAGAGATTCGGGTCTAGGGCTAATTTTTGCCCTAGAATGATCAATTCTTGCACTATCTGATATAAATACTTTATTGAATCATCGTTTGTATTACCTTTGTCAAAATAAAATGACCTCTTCATATCTGTTGTTTGCTTTCCTAGTGTGTACTTCTTCTCTTTCTCTTGTCTCTCTCATCTTTGTTTCTAGGTTTTGCTTATATTCTGATCATCTTGCTGGCTCTTTCCCTTCCATTTCTTTTCTCAAATGGAAGTATATAAATAGTATTTGTTGAAGTTTTATACTCATGTTTGGTTTTAAGTTCAATAGATATAAATAATTTGTATTTTGTCTTTATTTGTAGACTATGACAAAATCAACTTTTTTAACTGTAAGCTTAAATTAGTTGTTCTTGGTGAATTGGTGATCATGAAACAGAATGAATGGTTCATAACTTTTACAAAAAGTATTCTGGTTTCTTTAGAAAAAAAGTAATATGAAAACTGAATGGTAAGGAAAGTCAAGGTTTTATTCCTTATCTACCATGACTTTATTTCATTTTTTTTTGTTTTTTTTTTTTTTTTTTGAGACAGGGTTTCTCTGTGTAGCCCTGGCTGTCCTGGAACTCACTCTGTAGACCAGGCTGGCCTCGAACTCAGAAATCCACCTGCCTCTGCCTCCCAGAGTGCTGGGATTACAGGTGTGCGCCACCACTGCCTGGTGATTTTTATTTCATTCTTAATTTACAAGTAATGATCCATGATTTTCCTATAGACTGCAGTCATTGGAACATCTCTGAAGTCAAGGTTTTTTTCTTTACAGTATACCTTTATTGTTTTTTTTGTAATTAAACCTGTGTAGATAAGAATTTACATATTTGATTTAGTGTGAAATCATTGCACAAGTGGAAAAACACAAGTTTAACAACTCCAGACCAATAGGAAAAAGCAAGATTTGACTTATTTATTCACTTATTTATGGTGCTGGTATTGAATGGAATGTCCTAGTGTTCAGGCTTTATCACTGAGCTTTATGTCCCTAAATCTTTTTTTAAACACTGAAGGAGATTGTATTTTGGCATTTTAAATAAAAATAAGACACTTGTTGCCAGAATGAAATAATAGAAGCAGTACTCCAGTCCCCTACCCTACTCAGAGCACCTTTTCCCTGGCAAAGTACCCTGAGAACACTTTAAAACACACCTAACATATCCAACATGTCAATAATATGCCATCAAAAAAAAGCAAATTTTAAATTACATTTTTGACAGTTTTTGTGTAAGATATTTCATGCTGTTTCCATTTTACACATTGTAAAGATTTATTTTTAATAATATGTTTGCTTTTGTGGGTATGCACATGTGGGTGCAGACGCACATGGATAATGGAGGAATTGCAGGTTGTTGTGACCCTCTTGACATTGGTGCTGGGAAGTACTTTGCTGCATGTGCTTTTAACTGCTGAGCTGTATCTCATTTTCATTGTTTTCACTTTTCTCTGTTTTTAGTAGTAGTATGCAGTAACCTAACATTCCTCAAGATCTTCGGTTTCCTAGCGTAATTAGTAAACTTATTAGTGGTCCTATAGACAATTTTATCTAGAATTATTCTGGTATTCTCTTACCTGTAATAGTCAACCTGTTAGTTGCTTGGCAATCTTTGTTCCAACTGTTGGAGACCCTGCCCCTTTGTCTTTTAAAAAAAGATGTTCTTAAATACTAAAGGGAATTAGTTAAACCCCACCCCCATCCCTACCCTGAAACCCTGGAGGGCACCTGTAGGACAGAAACTATTTGGGAATTCAGGGAGTGATCTCAAAGCTGCTTGTGGAGTAGGCAGTTTTACACACCTGAGTCTTTGTAATCTCCTTTGCAGCCTCCCCGAGGTTGTAGCTTTCCCGAGCTCTTAGATTTCCAGAGATCCGTTGCTTGGTCACTTTATGTCTTCAGCTGATTTTGTGTCCCACCTTTCTGTAACTGTGTACCTTCTTCCTCCCTTGTCTCAAGTTTCTTACTCTTTGGAGCATCTGCTCTTCGTTTTTGTTTTTCCACAGGGTCCTGTCTTGTCCTGCGCCAGTCAGCCTCTTGCTTGTGCTTCTGGGAAGTGCCAGGATTCTTCAGCCCTGCCGCAACTGCAACTGCCTTCTGCCTAGACCTTGAGCTGCTTCGGATACCTGCCTACACAAGCTCGAGTACTTGTGGCCACTGCCTAGTCTTCCCTGCATCTGTGTTTTCCTCTTTTCCACCCCTCTGTACCTTTCTCCTCATCCCATGCACAATGCATAAAGGATGGAAAAAGTACTGCGGCCAGAAGTCTTTGAATGAGGCATCAATGGATGAATATTTAGGCAGTTTAGGGCTGTTTCGAAAGGTGGTTGCCAAGGATGCCTCTTGCCTCTTTCGTGCTATTTCTGAGCAGGTAAATATAAGCGTGAAAGTGCCTTGTTTGTAAGTTTTCAGGGTGAGATGTGGTGTGGTCCAGTAGTTCAATCTGTGGAGTACTGAAAGGAAAAAAAAAAACTACATAGTTTTCGTTTTTTACTGAAAATATTCTGGCCTATTTGAGAAGTACCGATTGAAATACCGTGCTGTTGCTGATCAGATCAAATACGGTTCTCCTGTGGCTACTTTTTTGCTTTTCATTGCCAGTTTGTAATTGGGGAGGGGTACATTAATGTGAGGTTAAAGAAAACATTGAACTGAATCTCAATCCTTTGTAAGCATGTCCTACTCCTTTGTTTATGCATAAGAAAAAGATTTATAGCTTGTACCCGTACCCATACAAGTTGAAAGTTGAGGTTGAAAGTCCAGGACAGAATCATTAACCCTCAATCTTACTAAAGATGACCAATTTTTAACATGACAAGGCTTCTTTGCCTTTGGCTAAGATCAGGTGTAGTAGCAGATGGACTTAATTTCTGTTTCCAACATGTGTTCTGGTTTAGGAAACTTGTGTCTAATTCATCGTCTTAATTTAGAACCTTCTTTTGAAATGACATGGCAATGAGCTAGTCTTTTCTTTTATAGCTGTTTCACAGCCAGATCCATCATTTACATATCAGGAGAGCTTGTGTCTCATATATGAAGGAAAATCAACAAGCTTTTGAGTCTGTAAGTAGAATATATGCACTGAAGAGAATTGTTGGTAATGTATATAGTAAATGGGCAAAAAGAATTCTTAGTACCTAGTACAAAAATGTTATATTTTCTCAGTAAGCAGCTATTTAATTCTCAGCTGACTTCCTAGAGCTTTTGTACCTCTTCCTCAAAGTAAAATATAGCTTTATGCTGAATAAAAATTAAGAATGGCCTGTTGGTGTAGGTTTGTAATCCAGGTCTGATCTCTTACCCCAGAACTCTTGATGGTGAATGGGAGTTCTGAATCCAGCTGGGCCAGCCTGAGCAGTATAGGGAGACTGTCAGAACAAGTGACTAAAAGAAGTAACAATCCTTGTCTTTCTTACCTCTTCCTCTACACTCAAAACAGATTCCCAAGACCATAGCATTTATATTTTGACCAGTTTTGTATTGTTTGTACCACTTTTCTTGTTGGATTTGACTTTGCTAATATTGTGAAATGTCCATTTTAATCTATACTCAGTATTCCTAAGCCAATTTGAATACTCTTGTAAAATATATTGTAAGGAAATGTTTGTTAGTCTTAATACTACAAATTGTGAAAATTGAAACTCTGCCCCTATGGTTGACTTTAAACAACCTTTAAAGAACATCTTTGTACACAAGTCAGTAGTTTAATTTTTGTTAAGGTTTATCCAGATTAGAGTTGAAGCCTGTATCATGCGACATTTTACTGATTCTTTTGACTCTATATTGAGTTACTGCCCTTGGAGGTTTGTTTTTAAATTTCTCAACTGTGACTATAAAGGCTTAAATCTTGTTGATTACAGTATTCTCCCCACCTGGGAGAAATAGTGCTCCTGGCATTGAAATGCAAGTCTTCTTTCCAATGCTGCATATCTCAAGTATTTTGTGTGTAGAGATAATGGTAGAGCTTCTGTTAAACTATGAATTCTGATGAAGTAGGTTTAGCAGTGACTTCAGATTTTTGCATTTTAAACAAACTTGTAAATTAAGGGTGTTGCTTGACCATTTTTTGACTAACAAAAGATGTGTAAAACACACTGGTAAAAGCCTGCTCTTTCATCCCCTCCGGTAAAGTTTATGCTATGTCTTTACTTGCCAGCCTTTTTTTTTTTTTTTTAAAGAGAAAACTAGAAGGGCACAAGGACACCTCTGGGTGTTAGATAAATTATTTAGCTTCAATGTCCCTACTGTTTGGTAGTTTCAGGGTCAAAATTTGCACTTTTTAAAGTTACTCCACTTACTGCATGCTAGTTGATAAGTTATCTCTGCTGACTAAATGAGGCAATTCGAGTCAGATTATTGGTGGCTTCTCTAGAGCTAGTTTACCACACAGGATGGGGTCAGTCAAGTGGAGATCTGGAGAAGGGGATGGAGGAGAGAGACCTAAGGAGCAAGCACCAGAGCTAGCACCAGAGGGGAAGGGGAAGCGAGGAAAATGGGCCCACAGTGTAGAGAGATGGAGGGGGCAAGAACGAGGAAAAGAGACCTGTACAAGAGAGTTGTGGAGAAAGGGAGTGGATAGGGAGAGAAAAGTAAGACAAAGGGTCTCTATAAGACAAAGGGTCTCTATTATACAGTGAAGAGCAACTGGATGAGAGGGAAACTCCATCACTGGGTTGGAAAGTTCAGCTTGGAGGGCAGGGGATGTCAGCCATCATCCTCTTTTGTTAGGGTCTGTGGGATGCTGGGAAAACAGTAGGCCAGGTTCACTTTGTTATGTTAAATGCTTGTCCTGGGTCTGGAAGCCGAGAGAAATCTATTATCTCAAATAAAAGGAAAATCTCTTGAGATGGTGATAACTGTAGAATATAATCGGATTGCCATAACGCTATGATTTGGCTAAGTCAAGTTTGTTTTGTTTTTGAAGTATGTGGAGGGATCTTTTGAGAAATATCTGGAACGGTTGGGAGATCCCAAGGTAAGTTTGAATATCATCTTCATAGTTGTTTGAAATAGTAACGTAAATATAAGTCTATGGCTATAATGACTCAAAACTGTATCAAGAGAAATAATTATTGTGTAAAATGCAATGGCTGGTTTTGAGAATTGTGTTTACTGTTTCTGTGGTCTCCTATCTTTTAAAAAGTAGGAGTTACACTTATATACTTTTATGGCTAAGAAGAGCTATGTGTTCATTATTTGTTTATATTATTGAGTAGCTATCTTAATTTTCTGATATTCATGCTGAACTTGTGAAAACTACTTAATAGTTCTAAAATGTTTTTTAAAACTCTTTATATTTAGGAGAGTGCTGGCCAGCTGGAACTAAGAGCTCTTTCTCTCATTTATAAGTAAGTTGTATCAAATAAAGGGGCCAAAGGCGGAATGTACGAATATGAATGTGAATGATATGTCAGAATCCTTTTAGGACTCATGAAATTTGAGAGTTAATAAGTTAATAATGTAGAATAAAGGGTTGAGCAAAATCCATCTGATAGTTCTTGGGTGAATAACCTTATTATTCTGTCTTAGAATTTGTATCTGTTGGAAAGGAAGATTAAAAGGAAGGCAGGTGTTATTGGGACATGCTATGATACTAGCACTGAGCAGGGAGGGAGGCAGAGGCAAGACACTCTTGATTTCAAGACCACACTGGGCTATACAACAAGAACTTGTCTTTAGACAAACTAAGAGACTGAAAATGCTGAACTGGTAATATTTCCTGTAGGAAATTAGAATTATTCTTTTTTTAAAAAGTTATTTATTCATTCATTCATTCATTCATTCATTCATTCATTATAAATAAGTACACTGTAGCTGTCTTCAGACACACCAGAGAGGGCGTCAGATCTCGTTATGGATGGTTGTGAGCCACCATGTGGTTGCTGGTAATTGAACTCAGGAGGACCTTCGGAAGAGCAGTCGGTTCTCTTAACTTGCTGAGCCATCTTTCCAACCTAGAATAGCTATCTTTTAAAACTTCCTAAATACTTAATATTATTTATATATTGTCATTGGGGCAATGTGTTCCTGGTCTTTTGAGACTGGGCTTCTCTGTGTAACAAGCTCTGCCTGTCCTGACTAGTTTTGTACAGACCAGGCTGGTCTCAACCTCACAGAGATCTCTGCCTGCTTCTGCCTCCCAAGTGCTAGGAGTAAAGGCCTGCACTGACAATATCACTTGTAATGTAAAAGTGTGCAGCAAAAAGTTTAGATACTTTAAAGTTGAATGATCCTTCAAATTGCCAAATTATATTTTGTTGTTAACACTTTATGGAGAAATTAAGAAAAAGTTAAAAGGCTATTTAGCTTATATACTAAATCTCTTCTTATTTACCTTTGTTTTCTATCTGTATAGTCGAGATTTCATTCTTTATCGTTATCCTGGAAAGCCACCAACTCAAGTCACAGATAATGGCTTTGAAGATAAGGTAGGAAAATGAATGCTGACTAAAAGTTGGATGATTCAGCCAGAATACTACAGTATTTAGAAATAACCCTTTTGACTTAATTTGTTGAAGATTGGCCATAGTCTTGAAGTCCAATGCAGTGTCACTGAACTCAGCTACTGAGTTACCTGATAAATATTGTGTAACTGGTAATATTCTATGGGAGCAACCTTTCCTTCTCTAGCCTGCTGTCATTATGGTATTAGCTTCTTTTAAAAGAAATTTATTTTATGTATGTGACTACACTGTAACTGTCTTCAGACATACCAGAAGAGGGCATTGGTTCCCATTACATATTGTTGTAATGCTGTTGCTGGGATGTTGTAATGATGTTGTAATGATGTTGATGGGAATTGAACTCAAGACCTCTGGAAGAGCAGTCAGTGCTCTTAACCTCTGAGCCATCTCTCCAGCCCAGTATTAGCTACTTTTAAAAACATTTTTCTTGTCCTTCTGTGATGAGAAAATCCACAGAGCCACATAAAACCCTAAGTGACTCCTTCTTGACTAGAGAGGATAAGGGTTAAATCTGGAATTAGGTTCAGTGTCTCATTTTGTCCTTAGTGTGCACACTATGCTTCTACTAGTTCAGATTTCCTGGGTCCGTTTTTGTCCCTCATTTGTCAATTCCATGGAAACAGTCCCAACTTCCCCAAATCTCTTTTCTCTTAAACCCTATCTTGTTTCTAATCATGATTCATAGTTTTATCACCTCATATTTCCATCTATTTCAATCAGTTTTGAAATGTCTTAGGTCACAGGTTTTACGCTTTAGTAAAGTGCTTAGAAAATAGTACAAAGTAGTTGCTTGGAAACTTTAAACAGGCTAGGTGGTGGTGGCGCACGCCTGTAATCTCAGCACTCTGGGAGGCAGAGGCAGGCAGATTTCTGAGTTGAGCCCAGCCTGGTCTACAGAGTGAGTTCCAGGACAGCCAGGGCTATACAGAGAAACCCTGTATTGAAAAAACTAAATCCAAAAAACAAAAAACAAAAACAAAAGCAAAAACAAAAAAAAACTTTCAACAGGCACATTTTCCTGAAAATGCCATGATTTCATTTGTCTGAATGAAACACTATTGCATACATGTGCCACATATTTATCCATTTCATCTTTTGGTAGATGTCTAGGCTGGGTCAGTTTTTAAACTGTTGAGTAGTACAGCAGTAAACATACATGTACAATCTATTTGCTTAGAGTCCTTTCCATATAAGGCAAGAGTAAGTGATAAGACTGATTCATATAGTAGTTCTAGTTCTAGATTGTTGAGGAAGCTCCACACTGATTTCAATAGAATTTGGGAATTTTACATTCCCACAAGTGGTGTATATGGGGGTTCCTATTTCTTAATATCTTTGTCAGTGTATTTTGTTGTTTTCTAAGTTTTAAAAATTTTATTGCCGGGCAGTTGTGGTGCATGCCTTTAATCCCGGCACTTGGGAGTTCGAGGCCAGCCTGGTCTACAGAGTTAGTTCCAGGACAGCCAGGTCTATACAGAGAAACCCTGTCTCGAAACCCCTCACCCCCCCCCCAAATTAAAAACAATTTATCATGTATAGGTGTGGTATATGCATGTGTGTTTGTGGGTATTCTTACCAATGTACTTGTGATGGCCAAAAGATGATCTTAGGAGTCTTCCTGTTTCCAATTTTTTTTGAGAGTTATGAACTGCTAATTACCAACTTAATTTTTGTGCTTGTAAGGTATGTTAACACTAGCATAATTCCGTATGTTTTTTTCAGATTCTTCTCTGTTATTCAAATAATGGCCATTATGATTCTGTATATTCAAAAGAATTTCAATCAACTGCAGGGATTTGTCAAGGTATATAAAGGTCTTTTATTAATATATGTGTGGTTTCAGATGATTTGTTATCAGTCTTTAAACTTACAAAACATTGTTGGTACCTTTGGAACTTCTATGTTGGATTATGAATGTATTCACATTGATATGAAGAGTCTTATTTTGACAATTGGAATTTTGGCTTTTTTTCTGCTTTCAGCCATATTATATGAACTTCTTTATAAAGATGTATTTGTTGTGGATGAAGAAACATTGAAAACTGCAGTTGATTTGTTTCGAAGTGGTTCCAGGAGAAACAAACACCATAATTTAACTGGAAATGTAGAAGGCAGTACTGATCAGAAGAGCTCTACTGATCAGAGTTCAACCCAAGATAGGTACTAAAAGATAAGGGTTGTCAACTTTGATTTTCATATTTCTTTGAGTTATCATCTGAAAGTAGAAATTGTCTGATTTTATATATATGCACATACGTGTCTGTTAGGGATATATTGTTTTTAATGAGAGGACAAAATTGTACCAATTGTATTGTGAAATGTTCAGACTTAAAAGAGTTCTAGAATCTTCCTTTTTTCCAATATAGGAGATATGTAGCTTTAGAATTAGCATTTCTTAAAATTTAGTTGTATATAAGTTACTCATTGTTGATTGTACAGAGAGTTTTGGGCCTTATCACAACATTTGAGGTCATGTTGTATCTAAGAATCTGCGTTAAAAAAAATCACCCCCAGGTAGATTGGGCTTTGCAGCTAGATGCTTTACACACTTGGAGGATCTTTCATACCCACAGAAGAATGGTTTCTAAAGCTTATTTGGGACCATGAGGAATCTGTGGGGGGTGAGGGTGGGGTGGTGTGGTGTGTGTGTATGTGTGTGTGTGTGTGTGTGTTTGTGTGTGGTTTTTTCGGGACAGGGTTTCTCTCTGTAGTCCTGGCTGTCCTGGAACTCACTCTGTAGTCCAGGCTGGCCTCGAACTCAGAAATCTGCCTGCCTCTGCCTCCTAAGTCCTGGGATTATAGGTGTGCTCCACCACTGCCTGTCAAGGAATCTTATCAAAATGAAAATAGCTCCATTTGCTGATTCCTTAAGGGTTTAGGATCTATGGACACTACAGTAGTTAAAAGGCCAGATTACTGAAAGCCTGCCAGCTTAAAACAACATTGACCTTATAACTGTGTGCTTTAGAAATCATCCCATGCTTAGCTTACTCTTTTGTGTTGATATCAGAAGGTTAATAAAGAAGCTGGCCGGGAGTGAGGTTGGAACTGAAACTTTGGCAAATACCTACCATGATTCTCGGTAGCATTTAATTCTTTTTAGCTAGTGGACTGATTTCTTTGTTTTTGTTTTTTTTTTCTTTTGGGCTTGTGGGAGGAGTGACCTACACTCAGCTGGGTGAACATGACTGCTTACTTACTTTTCTACTGGCAGCACGGGAATGTGAGATCTTCAAGATGGGTGGGGCAATGGGTGTGTGTGTTTAGAATATAATTTGCCAAGTATTTTGTAGCACATAACTTAATACAGAATCCTAATGGAGATGTGTTGAAAACTTACCTGCTTTATATTTTAGGATTAAGCTCTTTACCACTGAGTAGTAGCATAGTTCTGAAACATGAGACAAGTAACTGCTACGTTTGCATAGTGTTCTTTTCTCTGAATCTTTTCAATTAGAATTGAAGAGGTTGGTGCCTGTTCCAGTGTTGCAAGTACACCAGAAGGCGATAAGCAAAAAACAGAACATCAAAAGGTTTGATAATTTCTTAGGCAAAGAATGTTCATACACTTGTCTTAAAATACCATAATTTAAAATAAGACCAGATAGTCCATTCTAATTATGTAAAGCTGGGAATGAAGTAGTTTATATTTTATTTTCTTTTTTTTTCTTTTTTTTTGGTTTTGTGAGACAGGGTTTCTCTGTTTAGCCCTGTCTGTCCTGGAACTCACTCTGTAGACCAGGCTGGCAGAGAACTCAGAAATCCGCCTGCCTCTGCCTTCCAAGTGCTGGGATTACAGGCATGTGCCACCACTGCCTGGCTAGTTTATATTTTCCTTCATGGAAATCCTACTTGCTCAAGTGTAAAAATATGTATTTTGTGAGAAGTTTTATTCTTAAGTACTAGAATTTTCGTAACTGATTCTGTGAACACTTGAGGCATCTCATAAACCTTTGAAATTAAAATAATAATACAAATTTAATAGATAATTAGTTGTAATTAGTGGCCTATAATTATAAAATTAAATGCTAATCATCATTTTTTGAAGTTGAAGAAACAAATATTTGTACATGTAAAGCCTAGTTGCTTCATGCCGTCTCTTTTTTAGGCTATTGTTTTTAGATACATAGTAAATTTTTGTGCTATAATTTGTTTTAATAGCAAATGAAAGGGGGGATTGTGTATGGTTTGTTTATTTAATTCATGTATACTTTCCTACCAGAAGAGGGTATCATCCCATTACAGATGGTTGTGAGCCACCATGCAGTTGCTAGGAATTGAACTCAGGACCTATAGAAGAGCAGTCAAGTGCTCTTAGCCATCTCTACAGTCCCCCAGTTTTTTAAGAAAACAATCTTCATTCATTCTTCCCCATAAAAGAATGATTTTTAAAGATAATGCATTTATAGCATGACTATTTTTGTTTCAGGTTCCAGAAACTCCATCAAGGATGTTGTTTCCCTATAAGGTGTTGAAAGCTCTGGATCCAGAAATCTATCGCAATGTAGAATTTGATGCTTGGTTGGACACTAGAAAAGGTAATTATCAGCAGGATACCTTAAATCCTGATCGGTTCAGAGAATTACCTTGCAAGTTATTTCTAAAAAGATATGTTTTCATCAACGTATAGAAGTTGTAAGACATGAAAATTACATAATTCAAACTTCAGTGTTCATTAAGTTATTTATTTATTTATTTATTTGGATTTTTTCCCCCCAAGACAGGGTTTCTCTGTGTAGCCCTGGCTGTCCTGGAACTCACTCTGTATACACCACCACTGCCTGGCTGGGACATTTTTTTTTCTAATGATAGCATTGTCAAATACATTTTGTTAATGTAAATGAGATAAATTATGTGCAGTAACAAAGGAATAAATTAAAATTGAGCTTTAATAATCTTTGTCTTCTCATAGAACTTCAAAAAACAGATTGCATGGAGTATGGTGGAAGATTTTACTTTTTAGGAGACAAATGTCAGGTTAGTTCCTTCTTCGAAGATGGTTTGTTTTTATAAGATTGTAGTTTAAATCAGTAATGTGAGTTACCCTGGGCTTAGTAATCCCTGTCTGTCATTGTAACAGTACAGAAGCCTAGGAAGGAAAATCATACATTTAAGTCTAGGAACTATAGCTTTATAGTTATACTAAGACCTTGTCTGAGTAGAACAATGCTTGAGGGTATAACTCAGTGGTAGAATACTTGGCCAACGTCTAAGGCTCTGGATTAGGCCCTTAATACAACAACAAAGACATTGGTCAGGACTTCTTTACAAAATGCTAAGAGAAAGGGTTTCCTTGTTTGTATTGTGTTAAATTTTAATTACAGACTTTATGACATTTAGATGTAAATTGGTAAATTCCCCATAGATGAGCCATGATCTCAGTTACTTTAAAAAAAAAATAGACACTGAATTATGTTTGGAGAAATGATTGTTTAGCTAAGCACAGATTTGTCAATGTACAAGAACAGATGAATTAATATACAACTCCCTTTTCCGGTCTTTCAGGTTTGCGTCGAACCAGGTGGAAAATATTATAATGCTCATATTCAGGAAATTGATAATGATAAAAATGCAGTAATAGTTTTCATTGAGGAATTTGCAGAAAGGTAAGACTGTATGGCAATCAAAATTGCCAGGTGCTTACTTAATTGAGCATTTCCAGGATGCTAGTTGAAAGAACCAGATTGTTCTCTACTTTGTTATCTACTGAGCTAATTATTTTGATTAATAAAAGTAAATGTTATAAAATAAAATATCAAAATAGGTGTATCCCCCAGTCCTTGCTATTACTTTTTAAAAGTATTTTTGAGATGAAAATAAAATTGCATCATTTCCTCCTTTCCTTTCCTCCCTCTAAATCCTATAATATACTACCTCTTTTAATCAAACTCATGGACTTTTTTCATTTATTATTATTATATGCACATGTGTGTATACAGTCCCTAAATATAACCTATTTAGTTTATATAATGTTACTTATATGTATTATTATTACCTTTTATTTTGAGATAATCCTAACTAATTGTCCAAGCAGCCTTGAGCCAGTAGTCAATGTCAGGCTAAAGGATTTGTTCCAAAACAAACTTTCATAATCCCAGACAAGGAAAAAATGAGACCATGACAGTGTTGGATACTGGTAAAGATACTTTACTTTTTAGTGGTCAGAGTAACTGTAATTTATATACCTAAGCCTCATTTGAGTCAGGTTAGGAAATATTCTCTTTCATGGAAAGGATGCTATATAGTCCATCATATTTCTCCTGGATGCAGTAGACACTACAAAACATCTGTGAAGTTATATAAACCACATTTAGATTGTCTAAGTTATAGGAGAACAAAACCAACAAATGTGTAGGAAAGCTAGTATAAATAGACTTAACAAAAATGCATTTGATCTAGGGTTTGTGCTACATGCTTTAAATCTAACTTTCAGGATTGTGAAGAGGGAAATCTTTTGAGTTTGAGGCCAGCCTGATCTATGTAATGAGTTCTAGGCCAGCCAAGGCTACATAATGAGACCTTGTTTCCAAGCAAAACAGAAAAAGTTAATGTGCTTAAAATGAAGTAGGAAGGTTATGTTAGTTTACTGAATGAGAGTTAAGTATGTGTTATAATGGGGTCATCATACCTTTCATTTCAAGGCAAGCAATTCCGATGGCCCATGTAAAACCAGTCAACCAAGTGGCAATTCTTCCTTCCTGGAATGCTATACCAATTCGTAATGGAAGAGGTTTCCCGACTCTAACTGGAGGCTATTTCCCTGAAATAGGTTTGTAACCTGAAGGCTTTTCCTGTGGTTTTTGTTTTGTGTTATAGTTTATTTTACTTACAAATAATTGTACTTTTTAGCTGGGCAATGGTGATATTTTAATCCTAGTACTGGGGAGACAGAGGCAGGTTGGCCTTGGCGAATTCAAATCAAGGCCAAACTGGTCTACCGAGTGAATTCTGGGATAGTCAGGGCTACCCAGAGAGATCTTGCCTCAACAAACCAAAAAGAAAAAATATGCTTTTTAAAGGTATACCATATGTCCTGTTATAGAGTACTGTTTCTTCCACACTACTGTGTTTCCATAGCTAATAGTTTGGTGGAGAGGAGAGGGTTAGTCTATATATTCTAGAGTGATCCTAGCATCTGTGCCATAGATTTAATTGCCCAGTTGTAGCAATCAAATTGTCTTTGGACATTGGGATATATGTATGTATGTATGTATGTATGTATATGTATATATACATATACATATGTGTGTATATATATACACCAACATACACACACACACATGTACATACATACACACACACACATACACACACTCTATAGGAGGCAGTTGACCTCATATAAACTTAAGCTGATAGAGATTTTAAATATTTTCAAAGAAGTAGGAAGACATCTCAAAAGCAACCAGAAGTTTTCAACATTTATTTTAGAGAAAAAAATATTGTAGGTAATTAGATGACTCAATATTTTTGATGACCAGATCTACAAGTACTAAAGAGAGGGTTGAAATACTGAGTGTTGAAATACTCCTCAACATAGAAATGAACTGTTTCTTTTACCTTTCCAACTGGAAGGTCAAGTGCATCCTTGAAAACTAAATACATTTCTATGTTATACTCACATACTTTGATCTCTTCCTAAGAAAAGTATCTATCTGACAGTTTAAGGTATGCTGAGGGCAAAGGTGCATGAACTTTTACTTGGGTTATAAAACTTATTTACTATGTATTTTCTGAAAGTTATGACAGATATGAACATTAAGCAACGGAAGAAGATGTTCAAGAAATTTCGAGGGAAAGAGATTTATATGACCATGGCCTATAGCAGGGGTGACCCCCTTCTGCCGTCCAGAATTCAGCATAGTATGCATTACGGGCATGACCCTCTACTGTATTACTCCCAGGCAGCTAGTCATCTTATGTCTAGTGAACATTTTTACCCTCAACAGTCATCTCAAAGACAAGGACGGGGATATGGGATGCCCAGGTAAGAATGAACTGATTTTTAAGATAATGTATGTCTCTTTTTGGGGGTTTTAGAAACAATTCCTGAACTGAGTTATAGTAGAATTGATAACCACAACTTTTATAGTGAGAATGGAGGCATATTTGTATTCTCATTGAAGGATTGAAGAGATGCTCAAAGATAGAATTCCACCTGAAATGAATGTTGATATAAAATATGTTCTTGTATCCATTAATACTGTATAGGCTCAATACCAGTCAGTCTTACTTGTTCAATATTTCCAGAAAACTTTGTATATTCTACTTAACTATTGAGACTGGCAAGAAGTAATTGTTTTTCTTTATGTTTATTCTTAGGGATTCATCTCAGTTAATAAACAGGCAAAACATGCCAAATCCTAAAGTTGGGTTTTGCTCTGGCTCAGGCAGAAAGTGCTGCCAGAGCTACGATAATGTCTCCTATAGGTCTCGGTAAGTATTTAAAGTGTTGAAAGTTAAGGGAAAACATCTGTGTGTGGTTTTATTGCTAAGCAATGATAATGTGCACAACTTTCTAAAACTTCAGTTTGTGGCTGGAGAGATGGCTTAGAGATTAAAAATATTAGCTGTCCTTCTGGAGAAGCTGGGTTTAATTCCTAGTACCCATTTGGTAGCTAACAACCATCTGCAACTCTAGTTCCAGATGTATGACGCCTTCTTCTGATCTCTCACATGGTGTACAGATATACATGCAAGCAAAACATGCATACACAGAAATTAAATCTAAAAACATCTGCTTTGAGATATTTATCTTACACAGAGAAATAGGGTAAGCTATTACCATGTTTTAATGTATTTCCCCATTTTGATTTTCAAATTAAGTTCTTTTAGGCGTAGCCATCGTCAGATGCATTGCATGAATAAAGGATGCCAATATGGTTTTGCTCCAGAGAATGGAGTGGAAGAAACTGTTACATTTTACGCACTTGAAGAAGGGAATGAGACTGCTTATTCAACTTTACCTGTAAGTGGGTGAAAGCTTCACTGAAAAAGCTTTAAGGTTTTATGGAGAAATGTTATATATGATTTCCACCACGATCTACCCAAATCCATAGATCAAAGCTAGGGTCCTGCACATGTAAGATGTTCTACCTCTCTCCTACATCCTCAGCCCTAATTTTTAAAATTTTTGTATGAAGAACTTAGTAAAAATCTTCAGATACTATGAAGCCTTCACCTTAGAGCTTTAAAGTTATGAAAAGACATGTTTTAAGGCTGTGACTGAGAAGAAAATAAGAGATTTAAGCAGTCTGGCATATAATGTGAACTAAAATTTCTGTTTTCTTGCTTCACCTATTTTCGATTCTAAAGTATTAAAACAGCCACATAATTCTCTTAAATAGTGTATCAGAAGTGGTGGCGCACGCCTGTAATCCCAGCACTTGGGAGGCAGTGGCAGGCGGATTTCTGAGTTCGAGGCCAACCTGGTCTATAGAGTGAGTTCCAGGACTACACAGAGAAACCCTGTCTTTAACCCCACCCCCCCAAAAAAAGAAGAAGAAGTTACTTTCTATTAACTAACTTTTTAGAACATCCTTCTAGCCTTTTTTCTGACTAATACAGGAGGAATTCTGTGTTTATGTCTTTCTTTGGTACAGAACAATGGTGGCCCCACTACAATGGTTCCTGCTACTTCAGCATACTGTGTTGCAAGGCAGGGCTATAACTCATGCAAACCAACTTTGAATTCAGAAGATAGTAATGACCACTGTGATAATGGTGAGTCAGCTAGTGCTTACTAATCTCTGAAAAGACAATTGTTGTAGCATTTGTATATCAGAACTTGGAAATATTTGGGGGCTTCACACCTTTTGTGGTAACTTGTAAGAAGTATAAGATTGGGGGTGGTGAGTTGTGTCAGTAGGTATAAGTGTTGCTATGCAAATCTGAGGACCTAAGTTCAAATCCCAGAGCCCAGATAACCCAAAGAGCTTTTTATACTTAAATTCAAAACATTCTGACATTTATTGAATGTTATATATCATCCATTCTGATAAATAATTATAATATAATTACAATCCTTGCTGCATTATGGGAAATATGACATCCCTGTATTATATAGGAGGAAACTGAGATTTGAAATCTAACATAGCAAAGGTTATACTCTTGATAATGGCACAGATACATTTTTATACTATTTATATACCAAAATTTTGCTTACTCAAAAGTGTTTTTGTTGCATTCATACAATCAACTCTACATTTTCATCATCCTCCAAAGTTATACATTCTTATATACCAAACTAAAAGTCTCTATAACTGTCTGTAGAGATTTAGTAGTTACTTTTCTTTGTGCCATGGCATTTGCTTGTTCTTACCATCTACCAATCAATAATACAGTATTATTGAAACAATAATTGTGTACATTGAGGAAGTATGAGGCATTTTAAGTGACTTTATTAAAAAAGATAGTTCAGATATTGTCTCTGGTATGTACATAGAAGAAAATATTATTCTTGACACCTAAGAAAAATTTGAGCAGAAACTTCTACTTTTGATAGCTTACCTTGACTTCTGTTGACTAATAGGAAAGCTCAAGTCACTTTCAACTATCTATGTATTTTAGTTGTGAAAATATGCCCATAAAACTCAAGAAAAAGCAATTACTGACATGTTAAAACAATCTGTGTACACTTTTTTCTCTGTTTTCTAGGAGGATATCATGGAGAGTATCTTTATTCTTCAGGTCAGTGAGATCTAGATTTAATTTTATATTCTTTATTATTTATTGTATTTCAAACTAAAAATAATGCTCTTTTAAAAACCTTTGGCTGTATTCTCTAGAACAAGGCTATGAAACTTCCAGTGTGTACACCACAACTGTATCTACAGCAAACCTGGTAGGTATTTCATAGTAAAAAAGATGAATAGCTCATATACTTTATAGAAAGGACACAGTGTAGCCTGATAGGAGAGATTCCTTAGGGACTTTGATGCGACCTTCATTCAGGATTGCAAGGCAGAAACTAAAAAGTAGTAAATGGTGCCCTGGCACAGAGAGGACACTGACGATTTTTCTTTTCATTTCATTTGTCAAAAGCAGATCCTACTAAAGAGCCTAACTTCTCTGTCTAGAAAGCAGAAAGTTAGAAATACTTTGATAGTATTAAGAATAAGAATTGTCCATGTTAATTATTCCAAAGCTTTCTTTTCTTTATTTAGAAGTAGGACTTGAAAAAGAGTTCTTAGAAAGTGAGTTGTTGCATCCTACATTCCTTCAGTTTCCATTTTTCAGGGTAACTTTTGGAATATTAGCATTCTTTGAAGGTCTCAGAATTCTGTACTGAATTTGTCTTATCGTGTTTATTTTTGCTGTTGTTTGGGAGGCTTAGTTCCTGCTTGTTTATCTGATTTTGCTTTAACTTTAGAAGTTAGTTCCCTCCCCCCCCCCACACACTTTCTCTCTGTCTCAGACACACACATACAGAAATTTATTCATTACTTTTACTTTTAGGTTTCTCCAATTTGGAGTATAGATTTTTAAAGTATGTCCTTAGGATTCTCTTATTTCCTTGGTGTCATGATGTTCCCATTTTTGCCTTTAATTTTATTAACTTGAATTTATTTCTCAATATCTTTTCTGGTCCCTACTCCATTTAGTGTTCTGTATGCTTATATGACTTTGTGTCTTTGACCTGGGAAATCTTCTTCTTCCTCTATTCCTATTATCTACAGATGTGGTCTCTCTCTCTCTTTTTTTTTTTTTTTAATTTCCTAGAATTCCTAGATGTTTTGTGCCTGGAGTTTTTGACTTAATATTTCTTTGACTGAAGTATCCATTTCTTCTATCTTGTTGTTTTCCATGACTGAGATTTTCTTTTTTGTCTTTTTTGCTGTGGGTGAAGCTTACTACTGAGGTTTTTAATTTACTAATTTTTTTTATTTCCAATTTTATCTTAGTTTGGGCCTTATGTAGTGATTCAGTTTCTTTCATTTATTTCTCATTTCATTTTACTGTTTGTGTTTTCACAGACTTCATTAAGTGATTTGCTCATATCCCCTTTTAAGGTTCTTGAACATAACATTTGTAATAATTCGTACTAGCTTACATTTGTAATAGCTATTTTGAAGTCCTTATCTTATACTTCAGTTATATTGCATATCTTGGGTCCTACTATAGGGTTACTAGATTCTGGTGGAAGCATTTTGTTCTAGCTGTTAATTTTCGTGGTTTTCTGCTAGTGTCTAGTTGGTGATTCTAAGTGTCTTGATAGCAGGCGTTGTCTTTGTTGGGTGGGCATTCCATTTCCTGTTTTCGTTTGCCTTCTCAGGGTGTTAGAAAAGTATGTTTGCCGTGGATGTCTTACTATTATTGAGTGCTTCTGTGGGTTGATGGGTGGTGGAGAAGAATGGAAGGTAGGCTAGGAATAAAGGCTGAGAAGGGCTTCAGGCAAAAGATAAGCAGATCTTGCTCACATCAGGAAATGAGGTTCTTAGGAAGTTAGTTGGGTGTGTGGTGGGACGAGGGCATCTTGCAAGTAGGTTGAGGGTAAGGCAAAGAATAATTTGAAGAGACAGAGATGAAAGGTTTAGGCGCAACTTGAGTCAGAGTTAGAGTCTCCAGTGAATGGAGTTGAGGTAGGAGGGACCCCTGTAAGCAGCTTGGTTAAGGGTGAGACTGGAATGTGGAAGATGGTAGAGATGGTAATGAAGCAGAGGGACGATAGTGGGAGTTAGCAACCTAAATCTGTCAGGTTTAATCACTGGGGTACCAGGTAAAAGGGGTTCTGAGGTGTTGGAGCTGACTGAAAAGAATGGGAATGGGTTGGTGATTGGTGAGAAGGTCCACAGGAAGGAGGAAAGTGGGTCCACATCAAGTTTTTATGTAGTCCCCAGGTTTGGGGATAGTTTGGAAGGAAGGAAAGCCACCAACAAACAGGGCTGGGGATGAGACTAGAAGAGTTATGATGGAGGATAGGAAAGAGTGAAAATTTCCTTTGCTTTCTTAGTTTCCCTTTATTTAATTATATTTCTGAATTTATTAAAGTCTCTTCAGGACAGTGGACCATGTTCTGTGCCTCAAGACACAGTTACCTCATACAACTACCCCCCGAAGGTAATCTTCACAGTTATCTAACAGTTATTTACAGTGAACTAAATAGAAAACAAATTTTCCCTTTTCTTTGCCTTCATCATAATTCTGAGCAGGTGCTTATATTTCTCTAAGTATTACTGTGCCTCCTGTTACCTGGCACAGTGATTAATACGTTGATTTTTCAATCAATTAAGTACCTGTTCTTCTGATCTGCTGTGAACTTGTATAAATCAGTCAATAGTAAATTACTTTCCAAGTCTCTTGTTTCCTGAAACGTGAATTGGGAGTTCGCATTTATAAATGTGCCTGAAAAGGGAAGAATATGAGACCAGTATTTAGCATATAGTCAGTAAGTACATCATCACACTTTTGAAAATGAGAACCAGCAGTTGAGGAAGGAAGAAAAGTATTGATACTCTGGGATGAGAACATTTTTATGAGTAGTAAATATGGTCCTTTCCCAAGAGGTCAAACAATGTAAAGATTAACCAGAGACTAGTAGGATTCCATGACTTTGTCATTTTAGATGCTTGGACTGGTAAGAGTGATCCTGTAATAGTCAGGTGTTTATGAGATTTGTCTTGTTATTATATTTACACACATTTGCATATAACATATGCCCTGAGAACGTACTATGTTCTCTTGAAGAATATTGAACCTTAATAAAAAAAACCGTCAGTTATACTTAAATGCAAAAGCATCTCTTCTACTAAAATATTTTATGGGTGAATATATGTAAAAGTGGAAATGAGTCTATATTACAAAGCTGTGGAGCCTGAGAAGTTAACTATTTTAGGAACACGGCAACTAACTGGACAGATAAAGAACAAGAGTTGGAGGGAAACTTTCCATCTTGTACAACTTGATGGCTTTATGGTTTTGATTTTTTTTCAAGACAGGGTTTCTCTGTATAGCCCTGGCTGTCCTGGAACTCACTCTGTAGACCAGGCTGGCCTCAAACTCAGTAATTTGCCTGCCTCTGCCTCCCAAGTACTGGGACTAAAGGCGAGTGACACCCCTGCCCAGCTATGGTTTTGATATTAATCAATGTATTATCTTTACAGAAGGAAACATAGCTCTCAATGAAGTTAGAAATCAGCTAAAGAAGTAACTTTATATGTGGTTTGCATGAAGAATGACTTCTCATTGTTTTGTCAACAGAGAAATTATAATTTGCTCAAGTTAGGTTAAGGGGAAGAAACAAATATGGTTTGAGAAACCAAACTTAAGAATTCTAATTGTTCTTCCACTTCCAGGTGTTAGAAAATTCTGCAGCAATTGCAGTTTCTTGGGCCAGCCATGTTCCAGTTCCAGTCATAGCTAACTGTGCAGGAGATAATCAAGCTATCAGTACCTCTGATGTTTCTTCACAGAATGCCATACAACCTGTTTTTGTACCTCCACCTGCACAAGACAGTCAAGGTGGGTTATTAGTGTTGATTTACTTTGGAAACCTTTTTCTACTTATGAGTATGCACATACTGTTATTCTAGCTACTAGGTAGTATTGTAATTTAAAGAAATAGATATGTCAATTTTACTTAAAATGGTTGTTATTTCACTATGGAATCAGTGATACTCAGCTTAAAATCTGATTTTTTTTTTTTTTTTTGTTTTGGTTTTGGTAGGTAATAGAGTGTTTTTGCACCTGCCCTTTGCTACTCAGTGGATAGGTAGAGATCTTGTACTATTCCTACAACCTTGAGTTATTTTGTAAATCTTTTTTTTTTTAAAGGTGAAGATGCTAAGGCTGGAGGAAACTCTAGAGTTGATTTTACTTATGTGAATTTCAGGGTTCAAACTAAGTCACTAGCTTTGTACTGCAATTTTTTGTACCTACTTAGCCATCTCAGCCCCTTGAATTATGTTTTATTACTTAAGGATTGATGTGTAAATAGTAAATTTCGCCAAAAGTTTGTTATAAAGATCAAACCCATGTAATAACTCTATGTCCTGTGACTGCAGTGGAGTCTCGCCATTTTGCCTAGGCTGGCCCTGAGCTTACTCTGTAGCCCAGGCAGGCCTTGAATTTGAGAGCTTTCTGCCTTGCCTATTTAGGTGGCTGATATTACAATCTTGTTCTGCCAGATCCAGAAACCTAGTATGATTTATTTGTTTTGAGTATTAGTTTAAAGGAGATAAAGAAGAATAACTTTGTTGGAAAAGCCATGTTTACAAAAACATCCAAGCATTAGTAATCAAAATACTTTTCTGAAACTATAAAAGTAGACAGTTCAAAATATATTGCACAACTCCAAGCAGTTATAGAAGTTTTTAAAATTTGTTATGTAGTTTAGCTTTAATAAATTTCATTTTCTGTTGTCCAGTTCTGTGAACAAGTATGCTGTTTTGTAAGGAACACTACAATCAAAAGGGGATTGTTTCTTCATTCCCCTCATCTCCCAAAAAGGAAACCTGTTTATGAATTTGCTTTTGCTTTGGTGTTATCTGTAGATATATCTCCTATTATTAGCATGTAATTGTATATAAAGTATATATGAATGCATTATTAGCATTGCCAGTGAGTGAAGGCAAAGTACATTCATTCATGCTAGATTTTCAGAGCAACAAACTCAGCTTAAATAGTTTGTTTTTAAGCTTATCTCCATGTGTTAGAGCTCTGAATTTAATGCCTTATTGAAATGATGAGATGAAACTGCTTATTTATTCCTTTTAAGTGTTAAAAATGTCATATAGATAGCACAGCTTTAAAGTTTGGTACTTCATTTTGTAAATTGACTAAAATTATCAAGTTAAGTTTCAAGGGTTGTATCGTTTAACATTTGTCAAAATATCACATTTTAAGTAGTATATTACATGAATATAGCTATTTTTACTAGATTATTTTAGGGGTTAATATGCAAACAAATACATTGATTTTTGTATTAAAACTGAAACTCTTAGATGAGTAATTTTTAAGTATAGTAATGAATATAGACATTACAGGAATAAAATATTATATCCAGCCCATTTTTTACATTCTGTGTCTCCTTAGAACTGGAAATTCATGATTTAAAGTTCCTTACATTGTTCTGGGGCTGCCAGGGGAATGTGTAAGGTTTCTAAAATCTCTACTATATTCAGTTTTGCTTCTTGTATGTCTCATGCTTTGATGAAGAGTGATAGGTTGCTGGAAACATGTTTAAATTTGCATTGGGTAACCTCCAAGTCTTTTTTTTTAAGTCAACCACAAGAATTCAATGTTCTGTGATTATATTGGGGGTCAGAAAAAGCACGTCAGCTACTGCTTTATACCGGACAACAGCTGTGCCTCTCATGTTTTATTTCTTTGTTAATTATTGCCATCCTATCCATAATAATTCTCCTATTTCTACTGCTGCAGCCTATCTTCAGCCTTCAGCAGCAGTAGGGGCAGAAGCAGGAGCAGCAGCAGCACCAGTGGCAACACCAGTGGCAACACCAGTGGCAGCACCTCTGCCACTGCCTCCTCCACTTCCTCCTCCTGCCATTCCTCTTGAAGCAGGAGATGCTTCAGGGTTTCCTCTTCCACCACCACCACCGCCTTATTCCTATGATCCGAGTGGAAGTGATCTGCCCCAAGGTAGTGTATTTTGAGATTTGGTCCAGGTTAGTTAGGTTTGAGATGGCTTTTGAGTCTAGAACATTTTCCAGATAGTTGATGGGTACAGAACCAAATGAGAGTAATTTGAGAATATGATTTGAGATGACTAACAAAAGGAGCATCTGGAAGTATGTATCATCTACAGAGATGACTAGTAGATAGGTGGATTGAATCATGACTCTGCTCCTCTTTTGTAGCTACATGTCTTTCCTGAAAGAAATTTACAGATGAGTAGCTTTGTTGTTTTGCAAGTATCTTATTTTAAATTGGGAGTTAATATTAAACATTTTCATTAATATTAAAAATTTCTTCTATGTCATAAATTCTTTCCTGAAGTATATGAAGTTGTTAACCTATTTGATACTTGGTATATCAACTGAATTTTGGGGAAATGGAGGAAGCTTCTGTTCATCTGATCTACTTTGGATATATCAGCCTTGTATTCTTGCTTTCTTAACCAATCAGTGATTTTTCTATTGGAAGTTCTTTGTTGCCCCTGAGTTTAGCTGTATTACTCAAAGATAATTGTAATTGTAAGTCGTTAGCAGCTTGCTTAGACTTTCTTGCTTCCCTTTTTTTTTCCGAGCTGTTGATTTTTTTCTGAGTTCTTTCCAGCTCCTGAACTGGTCAACTAGATTTTCTCCAAGTCTGTTTTGATCATTTTCCATAGAGTAGGTCTTTGTAGTCTATTCTAAATCTACTTAGTATTGTTTGGAAATTTTGGTGACTTACTAGACATTTTCACTTAGCTTTTTAACTTTCAAAGTTATAGGTCTCTAATGAAATTCCTCATCTTTTTCCTCTTGTCTTTCGCCAGTCAACAAACTTTTATTCCTCTTCTTGGTTTCATATTTTGTAAGTATTATTATTGTTTCTATCTAATTTAACCTAATATCTAAATCCTGATACCTTTATTCTGTCAACCTTTTGTGCTATTCATTCATCATATAAGGCATATTGCCTATTTTTCTACCAGTTTGTTGTGAAGATACTCAGATTCAATCTTTAACTGTATTGTTTTATCACATATTTGCTCATTTTTCCTTTTGTCCTTCTGACTAGAAATTAACCCACCTTGTTTTTTATGGCTTTAAAGGTAAATTGTATATATTAGTATACCTCCTCAACCATATGGATAATAAATATGAGTATATAAACACAGTGGAATACTATTTACCTCCATAAAAGCCAAACTCCTGTCCTTTGTGTATGAATCTAGAGGACATACATAATATTTGTTAAAATAAGCCAGGCTCAGAAAGACATGTACTGACCTTACTTGTGACATGTGAACACATGCTTCTAATCTCATTGAAATATAGAATAGGACTGTAATTTCTAGATGTTGAGAAGAGTATAGAAGGGTCCCTAAGGACTATGTTTTGATGTTATACTTGTACAGTAGGCTGTATATATTATATATTTCAAAATAACTAAGAAGATTTTAAATGTTCTCACCAAAAGGAAATGATGAATATAGCGGTGAATATGCTTACTCAAACATATTTCATTACTGTACAGTGATTTATTGTACAATGTATTCATGTATTGAAAGATTATATGATTTGTTAATATCAACACATAAAACCAAACAATACCCATTTAGCCCTTTACCAATTCAACTATAAAATAGTGTCATTGCTTTATACTTTTTAAAAAATTTTTTAAAAAAGATTTATTTTATGTATGTATACACTGTAGCTGTCTTCAGACACACCAGAAGAGGATATCAGATCCCAGTACAGATGGTTGTGAGCCACCATGTGGTTGCTGGGAATTGAACTCTGGACCTCTGGAAGAGTAGTCAGTGCTCTTAACTGCTGAGCCATCTCTCCAGATCCTATACTTGTTTTTTAATTAGTTTTTTTGTTAAAAAAAACTTTTTTTTCTGCACATGCATATTTGTATACATGTAGGCCAGAGAACAACCTCAGTGTGGTTCTTCAGACATTCTTTCTTTTCCTTTTGATGGGATCTCATTGCCCAAGAACTTGGCATGTAGGCAGGGTTGTCCGGGTAGCTAACCAATTCCTACCCCAGCTTTTCCAGTGCTAAGGTGAGAAGTGTGTACCACCATGCCCATTTTTTTACATGAGTTCTGGGGCTTGGCTTTATTTCTTCACACCTTCATGACAGGTGTTTTAGTTTATCTATGTCACCTCTTTGTCTTCCCCTTGGCCCATCCACATTTTCCCCTAGACATCATCATTGCTCTGTTCTTGTTTTCTACCATGCATTAGTTTTACCTGCTTTGGATATTTATATAAATGTAGCCAATATAGTGTGTAACTTCTAGAATGCTTCTTAAACTGGCGTGTTTGAGGTTGTCAGTGTTCTTTAAAGAAGTATCATTTGTTTTTTTATTACTACTTAGCTGAATATTCCAGTTCTAATTTTTAAAAAAATGTTTTATAAGTTATTTGAGAATTTCATATGTTTTTGAACATATTCACCTCCCTCAAGTTTTTCCTTCCATTCTTTTCTACACAATTAATACTTTTTTCCCCTTTTGTCATAGAATCCAGTTTGTGTTGCTCCGCTCAGATTGGAGTCTGTTCTGGTGTGTGTTCAGCCCACCAGAGGTCACATCATTAAAAGAAAACTCTCATTTCTAGAAGCTCTCAGTGCTAATAGCACCTAAGCTAGTGATGGGCTTCCATTTGTACCTTTTTTCTCTGTGTTGGGTTTTTGTCAGGCTAGAGTTCGAGCTTTTTTATCACCACACCATGTAATAGAATGGATTTCATCATGACATTTTTGTACTGTGAATCATTGTACTTTGACCATATTGCCGTTATCATTCCTCATCCTTAATGCCCCCAGGGATTACTTTTTACTAGTTAGTTTGCTTCTGCTTTTATGTGTTGTATATACATTTACATGTAGTCATATGAGATAAAATATGCTAAATTTGTCGTCCCAAACACAAATTGATGTTTCATTTTCCAGTTTTGTCCTTTTAGTATATCAAATACAGTTGCCATTAGGTTTTTAACCCTGACATGAACCACTGACAATAACCCCTTAAAGAGTTCCAAGCCAGGCATGATGGTGCATGCCTTTAATCCCAACACTCAGGAGGGAGAGGCAGGTGGATCTCTGTGTTGAGTTGAGGACAGCCTGGTCTACATGAGAGAGTTCCAGGACAGCCAGGACTACATGGAGAAATCCTGTCTTGAAAAACAAAAAAACAGTAACAACAAAAAACTTTTGAAAAATACCTTTAAAAGTAGATTCTCCATGTGAAAGGAAATATTTTCTGAGTCTGGCTTATTTCACATATGATCTGTAGTGCCATCTATTTTCCAATAGATGTCATGATTTTATTTTTTATGGCTGAATCAAACTATTTTGTATATATGTAATCTATATAATCATCTATCAATAGGTATTTAGGCTTTTGTAATAGCATGTCTTTAAGTTTCATCCTTCTTGTAATAGGTACCAATAATTCACTGTTTATAGTTGAATAATCTCTATGTTTGTGCCACATTTATTATCTATTAATTAATTGATGGAGATTTTGGTTGTTTCTACCTGTTGACTGTCAATGATACTGTCATAAACATTGGTATGATGGTTTTTGTGTTGTTGTTTGTGTGTACTAAAAATTTTACTTCCTGTTTATCTCATATTCTTTAGCTTGAACATCTGGCTTTATATCCCAGTATATTAAAATCCAAAATGATTCTTACAAAATGGCAAAAAAATGTATTCCATAGGGAGGGTGTGACTTAAATGAGACCTTTTCCAGAAATTCATCTGTTAGTGGTACTTGGGATATAGTAATATGAAAAATATGCATGGACCCAGGTCAGTCACAGTCAGTTAAATATATTTATGGATGTGATTAAAATACTAAGAATGGGATTGAGGTGTTTGCTCAGTGGTAGAGTCTCATTTCGTGTTTTCAAGGCCTTGGGGTTCATTCCAAACATTAAAATAATGCAAACGAAACAATGCTATGGACAGTTCCTCTTCTGTACATCTAGTTTTGGTTAATTTGAGTTGAGTTCTATACTTGGAAAAGTTTTTTTTTTAATCATCTTAGGCTTTAACCCATTTTACCTGCCTTGCTTGCTGTCCCTCTCTCTTTGGAGTTCTGGTGGGAGTATGTTAAGAAAAATCCCAAGATGAGTTGTTCCATATGATGCCTGCTTTCTCAGTGGGCATCCATCCCTTCCTTTGTACTATGGAGTAGTGCTCAGGTAACTAAGGTATGATTGTAGTGAAATTTCCATCTTGAAACAAGCAAGAAAATGTCTTTGCTAGTGTAGTAACAGTGGCATTCTAATAGCATCTGTCTGATACTAAGAAATGAAATTTGTATTGGGTGATTCAACCCTGTATCTCAATAATCATAGCTATGACAAGTAAAAAATAGTCATTTAAAACACTTGAATAGTGATAGTGTGTGAAATGGCTGTCTATATAGATATTAAGTTAATTCGAATTGCTTTTGTGTCACTCTCATAATTTTTTTTTTGTTTTAGATACAAAAGTTTTGCAGTACTATTTCAATCTGGGATTGCAGGTAGGGATAATAATAAAATGATTTTGATAAATCCTATTCAAATGATAATATGTTTTGAGAAATCAAGGTTCCTGAACTTTAAAAGCCAAGAATACTGTAAATGTCTAAAAGTTCTTGTTACTCTCAAGAGATCTCTGAAGATTATGTTGGTCAGTTTTCTACTTTAGCATGATTCACCGTGTTACTATAAAATAGTATTAAAAGAGAATGGGGTCTGGGTTCTAAACAGCAGAACTTAATATATATTAGGTTAGGCTTCATATTTAACATTATATACCAGCCCTTCAGTGTTACATACTCACAATGAATGAATGGGTTTATTGCTTACTTAATAGCTCCTAGAAATTTCTGTATTTTATGTGAAATTATTATAAGACCTAGTTCAAAGATATGTAAATAACTTAAAGTACCAAATTTGGATTCTTGCCAAATTCTTCCCTGATTTTGAAAGTTATTAGCATACATCTTGATATCATTGATAGGTGTTTTGTGTTGTGGAACTAGGATCATTTTCCCACTTGTAACTAATATAACCTATAACCAGATAGCATATTTCCTGACAAAGAATGATGCAGATGAATATTTAGTAAATGATATTAAACTGTTGGTCTCTTGGAAATGGCTTAGTTGATAGTACCTTGCAATAATTTCCCTGAACCTTAGATCTGAGCAGAAAGCTTTCTTCTCCATATAAGACACATTTAAAGGTGTAGGTATTTATTCTTTGACATTTTCTTTTTAAATGTGTTCTAAGAGTTATTCACTTGTCCCTTCAGTTAACTTTGACAGAGACTTTGACATACATATAGTCCATAAGGCTATAAAATCCACAAGAACATCAACTCTTTATGTCACAGGAATACTAGGAAATAAATAATAGATGGCTTAATACATTTTACTTTATTATATAAAGGCTTATAGCCGGGTGGTGGTAGTGCATGCCTGTAATCCTGCAGGTGGATTTCTGAGTTCAAGGCCAGCCTGGTCTACAGAGTGAGTTCCAGGACAGCCAGGGCTATACAGAGAAACCCTGTCTCGGGGAAAAAAAAAAAAACAAAACCAAATCCAAAAAACCAATAAATAAATAAATAAATAAATAAATAAATAAATAAATAAATAAATAAATGCAGGCTTATAGTGTTCATTATAGTATATTTATATAAGCATCATATTATGAAATTTATAACCATTTAACTCAAAATGAGTAGCTTTTAGTCTTTATTTTTTGAGATTTATTTATTCATATATTTTATGTGTATGAGTGTTCTGTGTGTACATCTGCGTGCCAGTAAAGGACATTGGATCCTGTTATAGATGGCTGTGACTTTAATTATTTGATATAAAGCATGGCTTTTTTGCTTGTGTAGTATTCTGCTATGGGTACATAACACTGTTCACAGCTCTATACTTTTGAATACATAAGCTTTTAATGATGTTTGTAAAAATTAATGCTACAATTGACATGTTTGCACACAAGTCTTTTTATGTGTTTGATTTCCTTAATGTGATTTTCTTTCCAAATGTATCCCTGGGTATAAATATGAACTATAAGTGGTGAAAGAGATCTTAAAGTTGTAGTTATAAACAACTTTCTACATATCAGATGTTACACAACACTCATAAATTACCACATTTTTTTAAGCTAGGAATTACCCTGAGACTAGATAACAATAAGGAATTGCAAGTTTTTACTTGTTACTTTTTCTTGCTCCAGTGCTATCATCACAACTACTGGCATTCCATGGTCTATATGCCACATGTGCAGCAGCAGCCACAGCAGCAGCTGCAGCCACAGCAGCCACAGCAGCAGCTGCAGCTGCAGCCACAGCAACAGCAGCAGCTTCATGGAGAGAGTTATCTAGATTGTACTGAGCAACCTGTCGTAGACCAAAGTGTTCCTCGTGTGTACAGTGATGTGGCGAGAGAGGATGGCACACAGGCAAATGTATCAACAAATGGTGAGTATATAATGAGATTGCCAGCAAAAACATCAGCTGGATTTTTTGTGCATAATTGTTGTCTTCAGATACTTCAATAAGGTCATATGTACATATGCAGTAATGATATATGCATATCAGTTCTGAAAATGTAATATGTAGATATTTTGTGACTCTTGAGGCTCTTTGAAAAGTATGTGTGTGTTTGTGTGTGTAAATGTGTTTGAGTCTGCATGTGCAAACCATGGTTCACATGTAGCTCTTAGAGGACAACCCAAGGAAGGAGTCAGTTTTCTCCTCCTACTCCATGGGTTATGGAAATGTCAGTCAGGGTTGGCAGCAAGTGTCTCTAGCCATTGAGCAGCCTTGCTGGCATGCCCTGATGTCTTTTTTATGATCAATGATACATTTGTAAGCATATTCATTCACATTTAGTGAAATCTTATAACAGAGTATATATACTGTATCTCTTCTTCGTTTCAGATACTTTTCCCATTGCTGATACTGTACCTATCCCTCATGGAACAGTCTACTATCCAGTAATGACAGATCCCTATGGATCTCCTTTGTCGGGTTTTGATTCCTACGTTCCTGTTGCATCAGATTATTCCAGTATTGCCATGTGGCATCCAGTTGGTGCAGCATATGGTGCTTCTGCACAAATCCACGGTGCTATAAATCCTGGGCCAGTCAGCTATATGCTTCTACCTAACTCACCTCATTATACACCTCAGAATTAAGATTTGGCAATGTGAAATACTTTTTGCTGCCATCTTTACTGTTATGGTTCATAAATGTTTTACATTAGTTCTTAAGTGGTTTAGTTGGGAGGAATGCTCACTATGTCTTTAAAATTCATTTTACTTTTGAAGTAAAATATTTCTTTAAAAACAAAGACATTTTTTTGTTATGAATAAGAAAATTGCAATGAATGTACAAATAGACCCTATAATGGGCAAGTTCTTTGGAGACAGCTCCTGTTAGCCAGCTTGTTAAATTGCATTAATGGATGGTGCCAACTGATAAAGGAAAACATTCAAGCAATTTCCTTTATGATACATCGTAATCAATTACTTACTGTTAGTATGATTTCCATTTTTCGAGAAATTTAAAGAGACAAAAACATCCAACCAAACAAGTGACCATGCTCCTGGCTATTTGTTTATATTACATGAGAGTTCTTCAGGTTTCTTTAAGAGTTGTCAGAACTGAATTGCAGCCTGCTATGAATCACTTTGGAAGGCCCATGGTGTTCTGCTTTACATTTGCCACCATATGGTATTGTTTAATATTGGATTTACATAACTGTCCTACTGCACAGTATTATAGTATCCTTTGCACAATTTGCAGTAAATAAAAACTAGCATTTAAAATTGCCAAAATGAGTGGACTTTTCTTTTTGCAACAAAACAAGTACCATATGTTTGATTGTTTCAATATGTTTCCCCTGACATTGTAGTTATGAAAGAGTGAATTTATAGCTTGAATTGGTGATGAGTAGTTGTAAGGCCACTTGAAATGCTATTTGATTTCATCCCTATTGCAATTCATACCTAGTATGTTTTGTTCTTTTCTCCTGAGAATATTCCTATTCAGGTTGTATTTTAGTGTTTTTTAAAATTTTTTTTAATTAAAAAAGTTATTTTAGTTAGCCTGGTTAAGTATTGAGTTTATGGCATTTTCAAACATATTTGTTTTTGTTGGTCCTTATAATTTGCTTTTTGTCTTCTGTCCTCTCCTGTCTTTGGCCCCCTGCACACTCTCACCTCTCCATAGTGTGCCTAGTAGTAGAATGGCACAGACATTCTTTTGTCTTTCTTCTCTTCCTAACACTGCTGCTATTTTTAAAGCACAGTCAAGGTTTATTGAAGGTATTTTAAAACAGATTTTAAACATATGGGTTAAGAGAACAATAGACACACTTTGGAGCATGACTCTTGTTCTGTTCATCTCTTTTAACCTCCTCATGAAAACTTAGGCTACTTACTGTAGTTTTTATACGTCACCATTTGTCATGTGCACTTTGTTTTTTAGGCTTATACTGTTTCCTAAAATATGCTTGTCTCTGACTTTCTGTGAGGCATAATCCATCATCTCTTTTACCCTTCTGCCTTTTGTGAATCCAAACAAGTTTCCTGTTGACCACTCCTCTGGGGCTTAATTTGTTCCAAGTACTTTTTGCTCATCACACAAACAGTTTCAATAAAATGTGTTTATAAATATCATTTAAAATGTCAGAATGGTTACTTTGTGCTACATAAAATTAACCATTCGGTCACATTTTTGAATGTCCCAAACATTTCTAAACACCATAGCTCACAGCAAGTGGATTCATTTGTCCTCAGTTCACTAAGGAGCCTATAACGAGTGTTTTAGAATGTATTGATGCTTATTGTTTGAGAACATGGGTCTGGGGTTTACTTGCTTTTGAGGCACACACTTCTGACATAGGCTTTTTGTTGGATCCTTTTATTACTTCAAACTTGGAAGTCGTTGCCCTGTCTTGCAGCCCATTACCATAATTTGATGATTATCCTTAAAAGTTTAAACCATTGTGTAATGAGTTTGTCTTGTTATTAAATTAAATATACAATATTTGTTAACTTTAAATCATATACTGCTTTTGTATTCTTGTCAGTGTTTTCTTCTTGTGGGCGGAGGCTAACCTGAATTGCTGCACAAGTCTGGAGTACTTACTGGAGTTAGCTACCATAAAGAAAGGAAATAACTTGATAAATATACTCAAAAGACAAAAGCACAGGCAAGCTACATACTTAGGGGGTTATGTCTGCGGGCATGTGAAAACTTGAGTACAACCTGTAATCTTAGTCCTCGGAAGATGTCACCTTATTTTCTTTTGAGACAGTCTCTGGAACCTGAGATTCAACAGTTAGGCTAGGCTGGCTGGCCAACCAGCTGCAAAGAGCCAACTGTTTCTGTCTTCCCAGGACTGGAAATAGAAATGGACACAACCAGGCCTGGCTCATTACATGGGTGCCTGAGAAAGTCAGAGCCTCAAGGTTCTGTGACACGCACTTTGCTGACTAAGCTCTCAAGCCAAATGTATTATCTCTTTAGTTGTCATTGACACTGCAAAACCTAATCCTGTCTTTTCTGTATTGTCAACCAAATAGCAATGTCAAATTATTGTGAGGGGATATAAAGATTCTATGGTTGGTTTGGGACTCCTTTCCTGATAAAATCTGGTCACACTAAAGGTAGAAATCTAAGTAATTTCCATGGCAAGAAAAATAATGCCTTTTAGTCTGTGTATATATATTCTCAAAACTAATTGTCCCTCTCTGCCTTGATTAAGAGCAGATGAAAATATTGAGCCTATTTTACTGTTGAAATTCAAGACTTGTGAATTGAAAACATCTTTCATTTCCTTAGAGTCTATAATCAAGGCATAACCATTTAATTATCTTTGGGAATGAAATATAAACAAACAAATTATATTTTAATGTGAATACCAGACTCTCAAAACCTAATTGAGATGTAAATCTGCATAAATAACAAAATGGTCCATTGTGACCCATTGTGGTCCATTGTGGAGGGTGGCAGAGCTTGAACTGAACCTAGGCTTTGGACCATTCTGCATGATATAGCTTTGAAGCATATTTTATTTCCTCTTACAATAAAAGTGTAAGGATGTGAAAGAACTAATGTGTAGTGGAAGACAATCCCCTAGTTCCCACCCACTCATAGTTTATAGAATATTGAGTTTTAGTAGAAGCAACTTGATTTAGAATACATGTCTTTTAGCTGAACTATCAAAGACAGTTTTCCTTATAAGACTTGTCAGGAACGAGTAGAAAATGGAGTTTCGTGAGTTTAGGTAACTCATGTGTTTTTTAACCATTTTGGAGTTATTAATCCTTTTTTTTTTCTGAGACAGGGTTTCTCTGGCTAGCCTGGAACTCACTCTGTAGACCAGGCTGGTCTCAACCTCAGAAATCCGCCTGCCTCTGCCTCCCAAGTGCTGGGATTAAAGGCATGCGCCACCACTGCATCTGGAGTTATTAATCCTTAAAGCTTAGGTCACCTAATACTCTCACCTACTTTTGCCTTGTGGCAGAAATATAAATATAAATATAAATATAAATATAAATATAAATATAAATATATATGTGCATGCTATGATAACTGAGTTTTGGTGCTTGCTTCTGAAGTTAGTAAGAGGCCAAGACTTTTAATGTTTTTTTTGTTGTTGTTGTTGTTGTTGTCTTTTGTTTCTTTGGTTTAAAGACAGAAAGAGCATAAAGTTAGTGGGAAGGTTCAGGGATGTATCTGAGAGCAGTTGGGTGAGGGGGAAACATCAAAATATATTTTTCATTTAAAAAGTGTTAAATGTTAAAAAGAAATTTATAACGTTTTAGAGTGGTTGTCATAAGGTTCATATAGATCTTGCTAAGGCATCTAGGGCATCAAGACAGCTATGGGGTAATTGAGTTCTTAAAAGTTTTATACTTTTCAAGTATATTCATAGCTCTGGATAAAACCATTTTTTGAAGTACGTAGTCCAAGCTTGTAGTTGAAATTGATTGAGGTGAGTGAACCATTAGTTTTTACTATTTCAGCGCTTAATAGTAAAAACATTTTACATAGGAACTATAGAAATTGACATACTGTTGATTCTCAGCCAGACTTTTCAGAATATTTTGAACTACAGTAGTCTTTCATTAGTGTTTTTGCAGGTTAAATTATCGTTTGAAGCCCAATGCTGTTCATCAACATTTATTAATAGGTATAAATGGTTACATTGGAAAAGGAAGAACAAACACCTTATTTCTAAGTAGCCATACGTTTTGTGGGAGGGGAAGGAAGTAAATGCTTTATTTTTCTTCATACTGAAGCGAAAAACACACAAAATTATTATACAAGATTATTTTCCACACATTTCAAGGTGACACTTCTCACTTCTTACAGAAAATATTTAGATAAAAGTTGCTACTCAGGATTTTAGCTTTTAAATAATCTGTAAAGCCAAAATGCCATTTACACAAACACATTTCTTTCCCTTTTCATAAATTAAACTCAGGAGATACAATTTTAACCTTAATTTTGACAAACATTCTCTGTATGTTGATGTGTAAGGGACTATACTGAGAAAATTTGATAAGCATAGCCTCTGTTTTCTAGTTTTTTCTCTTTTATCAACTGTTAAACAACCGGGTAATGGTGGCACACAACTTTAATTCCAGCACTTGGGAGGCAGAGACAGGTGTATTTCTGAGTTTGAGGCCAGCCTGGTCTACAGAGTGAGTTCCAGGACAGCCAGGACTACACAGAGAAATCCTGTCTCGGAAAACAAACAAACAAAAATTAAAAACTGTTAGGCTATAGATCTAAATTATAAGCACTGACTAGAAAGAAACTTCTTATCCCCCTTTAATAAAATCTTGAAGAAATAGAATCCGTAAGCAGAATATTTCTCTCTCCTTGAATATTACCCCTAGTGTGCACATACATGAAATAATAAAAACATATCCATGTTTTTTTCTCTGGGGACGGTTATATTTAATCTTATCTGAACTGAAATGATCTTGGACAAGGTCTTTTACAGTTGTGCCATTGAAAGATGAGAACATGGCCATTTTGTGTTTAAAGGGTGAATTCAAATAGTTAAATCCGAAGCTATTACTTTATGAAATTATTTCCTTTAACATTAAGTAAGCTAATGCATTTGACGGCCTGGGTTTAGAACTCTCCTTGTAAACTTATACAAGGGATTTTAGTGCCATTGGTTCTGGAGGTCATAAAAACAACTTTAAATTTGCTTCTCCTTCTCAAGTTTGTCAGATCTTGTTACTCCTATTGAATACAGGCAACTGCCTTCGTTGTTTAAGTACAGTGCTATGATGAAGCTATATTGTAAATAAAATGATTAGCGCTTCTATAGACACACCTACTTTAAACATAGTACTTTCAAATGACATGAGAATTCAGCTAGCTGCCTCATCTATTTGAGCCCTGTCTCATCACTACATCTGCTACTGTGAATGTCCAGTTCAAAACTGTCCCTTGATTTTTCTGTAGAATCTTGAGGGCTTCTTAGAAATTCATTCGTCTTGTTAATCCTGCCAACAGCCTACTTGCCAGAACCTGTACATGATAAAATGTATCTTTTAGATCACCCGAAGATCTAGAAAGACGGTTGTTCGTTTGTTTAGAACTTGGGACATTGACCCGTTGACAGACTTTGCTCTTTAAATACAAGGATTTCAGGGGTTAAATTTTGATTGTTCCCCAATCAGTGGAGGGTCTCTACTTAAAGTATGTTGTCCTTTAAAATTTCCGTAGGTGGCATTATACTTGTAAAGCTGCCACTACTTCAAGCACTTTGAAAGTTGATTTTAAGTTGCAAAAATCAATTCTGAGCTTGAAGATGATATAGTACCTTAGCTTGTTGCCTGTATCATTTTAGCATTTAATTCTTCTGTTTCTTCATCACTCCATTTTCTGAAAGTAAAGCTCCAAAGCCAAAGACTAGCACCTTCTTCTCTGAACATATTGAAGAGCTGCTAGCTCACGTGGCAGCATTGGGAATTGTAAGTCTTAAGTATATAATAAGCCTACGCAGATTTTCTTTTGCCAAAGTGTATATATTTCTTGGGTTAGCTGGCCTTTTCTGGTCTAAGTGTTTTCTGTCCTCAGAAGTAGAAAAGCTAAAGTGGATAGCTCTTGCTTTAACAGTTCTCCAGAAGATGGTCTTGTGGCTATTGATTTTTCAGTTATTTACCACATCCCAGGAAAAGTATTAAGTTAGTTATTACTGCTTCTGTACCATTCAAAATTGCCAAGTAGGATAATAGCAAGGTTACAGACAGATTGCGCTGCCATGTGGGTACTGGGAATAAAATCTGGGTCCTTTGTTAGACAGAGTGCCCTTAAGCACTGAGCCATCTCTCCAGCCCCATTTAAAAACTGGTACTGCAAACAGAACTTGGCTGACTGTTGATTTTAAGCAATATCTGATTAACAGGGTAGAAAGATGCCTTTCTCCTACTTGGTATTAGCTTAAAGTTAATAATATTGCTATTATCAACACAGTACTAAGGACAATTCCTGTTTAGTATCCACCTTCATAGTAAATTGAAACCTTTACATAGGTAGTGATGTCCTAAGCCCAAGACACAAAGATGATAACCCTGGGTCTATCTGGACTGGAATGTGTTCCCAAGAAATATACGGCACTGGTGTCTTTCAGTAGCAGAGATTAGCTGTTGTGGTATATCCTTCCTCCCCTTTCAGAACAGAACTGACAGAAGACTGCTCTGGAGCATGATTTCATGTCTTGCTAACCTGTTTTCTGACCACTAGAACAGTTATGCCTAGATCATCAATAGTTGATGTATTGTGAGAAAAATATTTTGACTATATGTTTTATGTTAGCTTTGCTGGTGGTATGAGTTAGGATTGTAGTTTAGGTGTTTATATTTTATACAGTATTTCTCAAGGTTTTTTTTATTTACTTGTTTATTTATACATAGTGTTTCTCTGTGTAGCCATGGCTGTCCTGGAAATCATTCTGTAGACCAGGCTGACCTCAGAGAGATCCACCTCCAGAGTAATGGGATTACAGGTGTGCACCACCATCACTGGGTTGAAGGGGCATTCATTATTAAGAATAAACTTTGCAGTTGGGAAAGTTGAAGTTGTGACTTTAGAACTCTTCCTTTTAGAAAATAATCTGTCTTTGTATCAGAGCAGTTTGTGATAGTTGATGTTAGGAAAGCAGGGCAGCAGTTGGATTTCAATAATGAGCACTTCAGATCAGACAGATCATTTTGGAACAAACCCTTGCCAGCCAAATGGATGCTGATGGCTCTTACTCTCCTTATTCCTTTTTCTGAGTATCTGAGTTGTATCCAGCAGCACTTCCAGCCTCTCTTGTCCCTAATTTGGCTCATCTCCATATGAAACACTTTTCCCATCATTCACCAGTGCTTGGGATAGAGATGGAAAGTCAGTTTGACATAAACTACACTGTCAAAAGCAAGCTTGCTAACACATTTATGCTGTTTAACAGTCCCCACTTCACCTCCAGCAGACACCCTAAGAATGTGAGGGAGTCCTTAGTGGTGGTGACCTTTAAAAAGACCAGGTGCTACCCAACCACCTTTTTAACTTTCCTGCCATGGACATTGTCGATCTCTAAAGCCAAGCATATGTTGGTAAACCTGTGTTTGCTCAGCTGTGTGGTGGTTCTCAGTTCTAAGATTATTATCATGTGCACAATAACTTCATTTTTAACTTATATTTTGACTAAGTATTCCTTGCCTATGGGAAACAATTTGAATGTACAAATGCAACTTTCTTGGAAGGCAGAACTTAGACAAGTATAGTTCTACACATCCACTAGGATTATTATGTTATATATCCAAGAGTTCACACATGCAGTTTCCACTGTCCCCTAGTAGATACTTCAGCTGCAACCTGAATTAGGTTATCTGAACCTACATTTGTATCTGTTGGGTTTTCTTTCCAGAAAGCAATTAATTAAATTGAGGTGCATTTTCCTCCCAAATTTCAACACCTCAATAAAATGTTTTTCTCATAAAAAATATTTCAAATCCAGTCTTTAATCTTAGAAATGCTTTTATATCAATGATGATTAAAACTATCCACAGTAGATAGGACCCTATAAATATAGCAGCTAATTATTTTTCTTGCCAATGTATGAGATGTAGTAACTATTGATTAAAGTACAGTAAAAGGTTTTTTTTTTTTTTTTGAAAAAAGTACACATCCTAAATACTAATTTTGATACTCTCAAATTTTAGGGTATGGTAAGTTAACTGAAATGTACAAACACAGGAAAGGAAATTAGCTAACTTATTAGATGTGGCACACACACACTGTACAGTAGAGATCTCATTGCCACACGTAAGAAACTAACACACATTTACGAAACAAAACAACAGTCCCCACAAGTAGAAGTTGTAGAGTTTAAAAACAGAACAGAAAGGCAAGTTCTACCTAGAAACCACAAGCTGACAATTCTTTGGAGTCTAGTCTCCCTTTAATGCTTGCTGGTCATCGAGCCAGCATGGGCAGCGTGTAGCACTGAAGAGCAATGAAGGCAGGCAGGTTGATTTTGCCTTATCCGATAGCTGGTAGGGACTGCTGACCATATCCCTCAGCTCTGTGGGGAGATGGGAGTGAGATCCTGAGGCATGTCAGGAATCTATGCGGCAGCTATGGTAGCAAAGTGGCACCTGGAGCTTCACAGAGGCAAGGGTGAATGAAGCAAACCCAGCAAAGGGCTTAAGCCCCTGCCCGCACTGCTGCTCATTCGGGGCAGTACCCCTTCAGTTCCTTTTGAGATGGATTTAGTATTTATAGAAGAAAAAGGCAAATAACAGTGAAACAAAACATGAAGAATGTGGCTAGAAAAGACTGAAAGTAATAGGACTTTCACGCCTTAGAAGGGGGCACAGGGAGGGAACCATATTTGGGGGTCACCTCTGAGAACAAGGAAATTACAATCATTCTCTTGAATTCCAGAACAGATGATGGGGATTTGACTTAGAGCCGAGTTGTAACTTGTTCTTCCTGTCCATCACCCCATTTGTGCATGAGCAAGTCACAAGCTTCTCCCCAAGTTTCAAATACGTCCTCTGACGAGTCTAAAAGTTTCGAATTTGAGGAGCAGATGCCGGACGCACAGTGAAGAGAGCTGGAACAGGCTAGGGGGCATTCACTGCTCCGAGCAGCAGCACCCCGGATTTCACCTAACTCTACCTCACTGAGGTTCATCTCACTTTGAGAACAGGCCTCTGCTTTCCCTTTCTCCATCTGAGAATATCTGATGTCCTGCCACATGTAATGCTGCTGTGCAATGCCATCAGAGATGGTGTACATTGGCTCCGGAGGAGGTTCAGATGTCTGACCATTAAACTTGGAGAAGAAGAGACCCAGTTTCTTGAAAGAGGGACCCATGAAGGACCGTTTGCTAGACGACTCAGCTTTTGGCTTTCCTTGCGCGCCACTAGCTCTTGGCATGGTTCTGATCAGAGGTGCTCCATGGCAGGCCTTTTTCTTGCAGCCTAAATTGAAAGAGACACTCTTAGATTTGGCCCGAGCCCCACCACTGCCATCATTGGTATCATCCCTTTGAGAGAATTCAGCGCTGCTAGTGGAGAAGCTTCTTCTCGGATGTTTTCTGTTTCCCAAGAGGTCAAGGACTTCATATCGAAAGCTGGAGATGTCCTGCTTTAATTCCTAGCAAGACAGAGGAGACAGGTTTTATCAGAAAAGTGGTCTTTAAAGAAGACACTCAGTATTTTGCATAGACCAAGTTGTACCTAGTAATAAACCTTAAGGCACCTGAAAAACTATTCTGTCACAATTGAAAAAATTACACAGTGGTAAGGTTGATTTCTGAACCTCTGAAGAATATGAACTAACACCTAATAAAGCGGTAACTGGGCTTGAGAAATGGCTGAATGGTTAAGAGCACTCACTGACTGATCACCCAGATGACCTGGGTTCAACCCCCAGCACCCATGTGGCATCTCACAACTGTAACTCTAGTTCCAGGGGACCTGACATCCTGCTTTAGCCTCTACCTACACCAGACACACAGGTGGTACATATACCTACATGTAGGCAAATGTACACAGAGGCAAAGCACCCATGTACACGAAAATTTCAAAAGAAAGTGGTGACTGTCGGGCGGTGATGGCGCACACCTTTAATCCCAGCACTTGGGAGGCAGAGGCAGGTGGATTTGTAAGTTTGAGGCCAGCCTGGTCTACAGAGTGAGTCTCCCAGGAGAGCCAGGGCTACACAGAGAAACCCTGTCTTGAAAAAACAAAACAAAACAACATCATCATCAACAACAAAAAAAACAAAACGAAAAAAACCAACCAAAAAAAGGGGGGTAACTGAGAAGCTCTTAGAGTACTTGCTCTTATGAGTGTCTCTAAGTTAAAGGATAACTGAAGAAGCAAAGGCCTTTAGGGTCCAGGAAGGAAACTGAAGAAGTGAAGTATCAGGCGCTGAGGCTGCTGCTTTGGTTGGGGCAGGGAGTAGAGGGAGCAGTCAATACAAATGCATGTGAATTGCCTTCTATCCAGTTGCTTGGGTACCACACTAACTTGTTCCTTTACAAACCATCTTTCCAAAGCTTAAAGCTAATCATGTCATTCTCCTGCTTAAAACATCTTAGTAATGTCACTGTTTTAGGACATACTATAAATGCCATACTATGTAGTAGTAGAGAATTTCTGTGTCTCCCCCCTTCTCTCTCTCTCTGTCTCTCTGTCTCTCTCCCTGTTTTTCTTTCTCCCAACTCCCTTCACCCCCAGTTGCTCCCTATTCTCCTGAACTGGCACACAGTACTAACTTAGCCAAGTGATTGGGACATCATGTGATCTTTAACAGGTATTGAATCCCACTGTGCCTTACAGGGGTGCGATATTGTGTGTCTGTTTATGAATCATACATCTCAGGATAGCTTTCTTTCTTTTTTAAAGATTTCTTTATTATATGTAAGTAAGTACACTGAAGCTGCGTTTAGACACACCAGAAGAGGGCATCAGATCTCATTATGGATGGTTTGAGTCACAATGTGGTTGCTGGGATTTGAAGTCAGGACCTTCGGAAGAGCAGTCGGTGCTCTTAACCCCTGAGCCATCTCTCCAGGCCCTGGAATGGCTTTCTTATTCTAGGTTCTGTATATCAGGCAGGATGGTTCTTTGTGTTTTAAAGCTATCTTGTTAATTGTGGGATGGCTAGTATCTACCCTCTCTGTACCCACTAGATGCCAGTATGACAACTTAAAACATATCCAGACACCCAAAGGTGTCCCGAGGACATAACTGTCCCTTCATGAGAATCACTCTTTTAGCTTGATACCAGTGTTAGGAAAATTCTGCTATTTAATGGCAGTTTCTTAAGAATTGAAATTTCATGATACATATTTTGGTCCTTACTCTCCCATCTTGAAGAGAAAGCCCTTAGGTCTCCAGGCAATTCCTGTCTGCTGACCTCCCTACCTACCTACCCCTTCCCATGCATTCTTGCTGTATCAGTTCAGCAGGTCAGGCTCACACTGTGAATATCAAAAGAAAGGATGTGTAGGAAGGCTTCATTTTGTTTGGAAAACTGATGGTGATGGACATTCATAAAAGCCTGTCAATCCAAGACAGAGAACCACAGGCAGCAGTGGCTACTGGGGGAAAGCATTTTAACCACTCTTGGGGTAAGCCTCCCCCCCCCCCCCCCCCCTCCACTGGTTGTCCAGTGCAGAGTGGTCAGCTCTGAAACTATGTATACACAAACAGCAAAAACAGACTCAAAACAGTTGTATTTACATACTTTTGCACATACATACACATGAATGCACATGCGCACAATAAAAATCAAAAAGAAAAGAGCTATCAACTTGTGAGTTGGTATGGTAAAGATATGAGGAAAAAGAAAATATAATTTTATTTCAATTACAAGCTTTGGTTTTTTTTTTTTTTTTAAAGAAAATGAAAAAAAAAACCCATCTGTCCACCTACTGGATGACTGACTGAGGCTTGCAGGGATGGAGCAATGGCACAGTGGTTAGGAGAGCTGTGTTCAAGAGGAACGGGGTTCAGCTCTCACTACCCACACAGTGGCTTGCAACCATCTGTAACTCCACTGCCAGGGGGCCCTGACACCCACAGGCAATACGTATCCAGGCAAAACACCCATGTACAGAAACTAAACTAAGATCTTTCAAAACTTCAATTAAAAAGAATAATTCTAAAGGCCTTTTATTTTTTGAGACAGGTTCTCTGTATAGCTCTGACCTGGAAGTCACTCCGTAGATCAGGCTGGCTTTGAACTCAGAAATCTGTCTGTCTCTGCCTCCTGAGTGCTGGGATTAAAGGTGTACACCACTACTGTCCAACTAAAACAAAAAAATGTTTTAAATAGTTGGATAGGAAAATGAAATTCTATAATTAGAATTCTCAGGCTCTATGAAGGTTAAATTATACCAAGAAATGAGACATTAGGGCTTGAATGCAGCTCTGTAGACAGGAAAATACTTGCAGAGTGTGTGTGGGGAGGTGATAGACAGATATTAAGAGATTTACTCACTTCATGATTAAATTACCTTAAAATTTTCTTCTGTTAGCCCCTCATTTGTTTTCGAGTTTCTTATCATTGCAGCCACGTATCTCTTGACTAAATTTCTGATAACTTCCTGGAATTGAAGAACCATGAAGAGGTATTCAGTTTTCCTTTCAGGCTATCAGGTTAGTAAGGAAGTTGCTTAGAAAACTCATCTAGGTCATCTTTCGAATAGGAAGTCATTGGGTTAAAAAGTCATCACATCTCTGAATTTTGGTGGCAGAGTATGCCAGTGCTGTTAAATTTACCCCAAAGGAAGAATTTTCACTCAAATATATGGTAAGTATATATTCAGTGTGTGTGTGTGTGTGTGTGTGTTTCTGTGTGAGTACGTGTATGTATGTATCATGAGAATACAAGAGTCCCTGAATGCTCATTCAGAATCCATTCCTCGGGGGCTGGATTAAATGTTGGTACTTTTAGTGAAGTAAGATATTTTTCTCTTCATGAACTGGAGAGTCACTAAGTGAGCTAGCAATTTTATAATCAGGATATTTTTCATAGAATGAACACTTCACCTTTATAGGAAAGGCCCCTTAGCCTTAGAGGGACTGGAACACATGTGATTGCAAGGCTGGTGTTGATGATAGCTACATACCACTTACTGCAGTATGTCAGGCAGTATGCCAGGTGCCACTTACACTGAATTTTCCCAACCATATAATTTAACTGTTCCTATTATTCCTGGCTTGCAGATGAAGGGGCTGAGGCTCAGTGGTGTTAACTGGCTCCTTCAAGGTCGCACTGCTGGTAAATGCAAACATTAGATTTTATTCTACTTAAGGCTGATTCCAAAGCCTCTATTAATAGTGAGCGATGCTGTAGTTCGCACTTCCACTACTTGGTGAACTCTGCAAAGTCGCTGAGATGCCCAGGGAATGTTTTTTGTTTGTTTGTTTTTTCATTTTGTTGTGAAGTTTGAAGCAGAAAAAAAAGCTGTTGGATCGTACCTAGGCGATCATTTTTTTAAAAGATTTATTTATTATATGTAAGTACATTGTAGCTGTCTTCAGACACACCAGAAGAGGGCATCTGATCCCATTACAGATGGTTGTGAGCCATCATGTGGGTGCTGGGATTTGAACTCAGGACCTTTGGAAGAGCAGTCAGTGCTCTTAACTGCTGAGCCATCTCTCCAGCCCTTCATCGTTTTTTTTTTTTTTTAGTTATTAGAGTTGAGGATATGAAACATACTTTGTGTTTCTTATTGTTACTAAAAGGTACAAAATTATGGAGGCCATTTGTGGAATATAGTTCCTTTAAATCTTGTACAACATTTTTCTACCTCGGTTTCTTGAGACAATGTCTCAAGTTGGCCTTTAACCTTTCCATAGTTGAACTTCTGATCCTCTGCCCTCTCCTTCACTCAGTTTATGCGGTGTTGGGGATCAAACCCACGGGTCTGGAAGGTAGGAAAGCACTCTGCCAACTGAGCTACATCCCATCGTCCTCTGCATTTCCTTTGATTCAGAAGATTAGATATAGTTTTCTTATTTGTGATTTTTTTTCAAAGATAATTTTCAATAAATGTCTCTCATATTTTTATGCTTGGCTGTCTTCTGGCTGTTCCTGTAAGAAGCACATATCTGCTCCTTTGATTAAAGTCATGTTTATAATTTAGAAAGCCCTTCACTGCCATAAGTAATAACTTTTCTTGTTCTGTATTCCTTATTTATTATGTATTCCCATTGCTGTATGTATATTTTGTTCACAGCAAATTTTACACTTCACTTCATTTTGATAATTTTAATGATGTAATGTTTCCATCTCTGGTAATAAGCTTCTAAGAGGTACAAAGATTTTGTCTTGTGGTCCATAGTGATTTCTCTAATGAGTATTTTAGTGTCTGGTGTACAATAGGTACTCATTGATTGCACAACTATATAGCCACTGCTTAATCTCAAGGCAGATAGCCTTCTAAGGTATGGATGGCCCAGATCCAGATGAGGTTGATATAAAGGGCTATGAACAGGGTTATAGAGCAGATGCTTTCATCCTGATGAATTAAGTGCCCCTACAGAAGGTAAGTCCAGACATAGCTAGAGTAGAGTTTCCTTCTACTCCACAGAACTGACCCAAGAACTATTATGTTTAGCCCCAGTGGTTAAGCGGTACCTGATAATGTTGATTTTGTATCAGGCTGTCAGCATGACGTTCCTGTAATTCAAAATGGACAGAGAGGTTATTTCAGTTGGCCAGCACCCTACCCATTCACCTATCTCAGTGATCTGGTAAATATTAGAACTGGTGAATGATACATAGTTCCTGACTGACAAATAACGGGAGCATATTTAAGGTAGGAACCTTCATGAAGAAGGGAAATAGGAAAACAGTTTTGTATAAAAAGAAACACACACACACACACACACACACACACTGGTCTTACTGTGAAACTTCTCAAGTTGTGCCTCCTTCGTCTTCCATCAGGGTCTCTTTTGGGACAGAAGGTGTTGTTAAACCAGTTGCCAAGATAGAGAAATGATTTGGGGCTGGGGATAATGTTGAAAGGAGGTGGCAAGGTGCCACCTTCATCAAAGTAACTCATCCAGAGCTTTGTTCTTGCAAACTTCCACTCAATATCAGCATGATCCTATGAAAGACACAAGTGCAAGGTTTGAGAGACAGGAAACTGGTAAATACACTTATGTCTTATTTTAACCTTGGTAGTTGTTTCTATAGAAGACAACCTGGCAGTAGTTATATAAACTCAAATCCCATAACCCTATAAATGCAAGTTCATCGATCTGGCAATTAACTTTGAGGAATAAACCTTATTGGGTTCAGTGCTGCATGCTTCTAAACCCAGCTACTCAGGAAGTTGAGGCAGGAGTGTCCTGAGTTTGAGACTGGCCTGAGCTGTATAGTAAGATCCTACCTTCAAATCAAAGAAAAAGTGATAGCAACGTGACTCGGTAGTAGCGTGCATGCTTAGTTAGTGTGTTAGTACAAATCCCTGGGTCCAGTTACCAGAACTGAAAGAAAAAAATTTAAAAAAATGAAGAAGAGGAGGGGATGAAGGGAGGCATGAGGAAGGGGATTGCAGAAAACTTATACATTGGACTATAGTAGGGCATAGTTATACAAACAACTTTAAACAACACAGTCAATAGTAGATGGCTATTTAAATAAATAACACAACAAAATGGCATACAATATAACTTTATAGATCCCACTTTGTCTGTAGAATAGATATGAATATATACATTTGTTTAAGCTCTTGAGTGCAAAAATTACAATAATTTGCATGCAAAGATGTCATTTAATTAACTGAAAAATTACATATTTACATTTTCTAGGCAGATAATACACTACATTGTAAACCATTGTTATTTTTAAGAGGCAGAGATGGGGTTAAAGTTGTATCATTTGTATTTTGCGGGGGGGGGGGGTCATGAGAGAACTGTATATTTTTATTATTCACCATCTAAAGCCATCAGCAAACAGAAAACGAGCATGTTTTCATCTCCAACCAAAGGTCTTTCTATAATTTCTTTAGGGCACCAAGTTATCTGTATGTTGTCTTTTCTCAAACAAAATTCCCAAGCACTGCATTTTACCACCAGCCTCAATGTGACTGTCACCTATTATTTGATTGTCCTAGTGAGACTGTTGACATTCAAAGTGGTTTTTTTTCTGAGACTGGGTTTCTCTGTATAGCCCTGGCTGTCCTGAAACTCACTCTGTAAACCAAACAGGTTGACCTTGAACTCAGAGGTCGACCTGCCTCTGCCTCCAAAGTGTTGGGATATAGGGTATGCACCACCACCAATGGCTTTTTTCTTCTGATATTTTTTTCAAGGCAGGGTCTGTCAGTGTAGCTCTGGCTCTCCTGGAACTCTCTTTCTAGACCAGGCTGGTTTTGAACTCAGAGATTCGTCTGCCTCTGCCTTCCAAGTGCTGGGATTAAAGGTATGCAATACCCACCTCAAAGCGTTTTTTCAAGACACATTTTTGATGTATAATTTACAGAAACTAAAATTTACATATTATAAGTGTTTGACACATATATACCTGTGAATTACCATCACAAGGTATGGAGACATTATTATACATTTCTAGAACTTCCTTTTTTTATTAGATATTTGCTTTATTTACATTTCAAATGGTATCCCCTTTCCTCATTGCCCCTCTGAAAACCCCCTATCCCACCCCCCTTCTTTATGCCCCCCCCCCAATTTCCAGACTTGCATTCCCCTATTCTGGGACATTGAGCCTTCTCAGGACCAAGGACCTCTCCTTCCTTTGATGTCCCACAAGGCCATCCTATGCTACATATGCATTTGGAGCCATAGGTCTCTCCATGTGTACTCTTTGGTTGGTGGTTTACTCCCTGGGAGCTCTGCGGGTGCTGGTTGGTTCATATTGTTGTTCCTCCTATGGGGCTGCAAACCCCTTCAGCTCCTTGGGTCCTTTCTCTAGCTGCTCCATTGTGGACCCTGTGCTCAGTCTATTGGTTGCCTATGAGCCATGGATATTTTGATCCACCTTCCAATAAGGATCAAAGTATCCACACTTTGGTCTTCCTTCTTCTTGAGCTTCATATGGTTCTGTCCTCCAAAGTTCTCTCGTGTTGCCCCTTCATCATCAAACTCTCCAGCGTGTAGTCTCTGCCAATTGTCTCTCTCCTCTCTGCTCCTATAGTTTGTCTTTACTAATATGCCATATAAATAGAGACATACAGTCAGCAAGTTTTTGATATGGGCCTATTTCACTAAGCATGACACATGTGAGATTTGCCTATGGTTCTGTATTGCTCGGTGCATTCAGTCTTACTGCTGGTAAGTTTTCCTTTAGTTGGGTGTATGATTGTTTAATAATTTACCCCTTGGGAAAAAATTGAGTTGTTTTCAGCATTTAACAATGAATAAAGCTGCTGTGAGCATGTATGAGCTTCTGTGTAAACATAGGTTTCATTTCTCTAGCTTCACTAAGAATATTACTAAGTCCTGATGGTAATTTGTGTGTAACTTTATAATAAACTGCCTTTAGTTTTCATATCCTCTTCAGTGCTTGGTGGAGTTTGTAGCAGTATCTTACTATGGTTTGTAATGGCATTTCCTAAATGGATAATGATTTTGAATTATCTGCTGATATGCATATTGGTCACTTGTAAATCTTTTTTTTTTTTTTTTTTTTTTTTTTTTTGGTAGCCCTGGCTGTTCTAGAACTCACTCTGTAGACCAGGCTGGCCTCGAACTCAGAAATCCTCCCAAGTGCTGGGATTACAGGCGTGCGCCACCACTGCCCGGCTGTAAATCTTTTATGTTCAAATCCTTTGCCCACCTTTATTGGCTTGGATACATGTTCATGGCCTTCTATACCTGTGGGAATGCTTGACATTTTCAGATCCCTCAGTGACATTTCATTCGTCAAATTTTTCTTCGTATTTTCAGTCAGCCCCTTGCCAATTGGCTTCATTTAGTCACTCAGAGCCACTCTAAGAAACAGGCATCCTACGAACTGCTTTCCTCCATGAATGAGCTCAGAACGAGGTCACATAAAGTAAGTCTCTGTACAGAGGGGTTAGTGAGCTAGCTCACTGGATAAAGGGGCTTGCTCCCAAGCTTGACAACCTGAGTTCCTGTCCTAGGAGTCAGATGGTGGAAGGAAAGAAATGACTACCACAAACTGTCCTCAGACATGCATGTTGTAGAATGTGTTTATGTGTGCAGTTGTGTACATATACGCAGGACACACACACACACATACACACACACACACACATGCATACACACACACACACACACACACACACACCCTACCCCAAAATAAATAGATAAATGTTTTAAAAAACATCCTCCATAAATTGCTACTTTCCAAGAAGTTGCTGGACAGATCAAAGGAAGTACCTGGAACAGATATGGGCAGGGATCCCAAACCTATCCCACCCACCAGCGGCCTCCAGGATGTCATTTTTTCATATATACCATGGGCTGTTTGTTCAGTCTGTGCTCTCAACAACAAAACCACAACGTGACTTTGAGTTTAAAACAAACGAAAAAGGCTATGATGGTCAACTGCAATGAATGTAAAGGCCATGCTTGTGATCAGAAGGGGACTCTGACAAGGAGTATGGCTCTAAGTTCCTAATTGCCAATGGCAAACGCCTCAGCTGTATTATGGTAACAGTATAGGCTCTACAGTTTTTTGAACAAGATGTCATGATATTTGCAACTTTGAAATCTTGGAAAAATAATTTTGGGCCTCTCCATGGATGTGTGAAGTTTTACTTCAAGGGCTGTGATCATTTGTGATTGATGATTCATACCCATTAACTTTTAGTGTAAAATAATTTTAGATAAAAGTTCGTGTTTCGGGGGTTGGGGTAGAGCTCAGCAGGAGTTCCATACTTAGCTTCTACAGACCCTGCACTCCAGCATGCTTATTGAAACCAAACCAAACAAACAAAAACGTGGTTTGTCTGGTATATGGAGTAATGGATTCTTTAAAATCAGCTTTTTTCTTTGTCTGTCTTGTCTGTCTGTCTGTCTGTCTGTTAGGGATGGGGCTCACTAAGTAGCCCTGGCTGCCCTAGAACTCTCTGTAAACCAGGCTAGCCTTGAATTCACAGAGATCTTTCTGCTTCTGTCTCCTGGTCCTGAGATTAAAGGCAATTACCCCCTTGTCCATCTTAAAATCAGCTTGTAAAATGTTAACTTAGCAAATAGAGGTTCTATGTTTTTCTGGAGTACAACATGATTTTTGATGTGTATGTGCATTGTGAAATGATGTAACTGAATTCATTAGCACATCCATTACATCGTCAAAATTGTGGGGAGAACATTTAAGATGCCCCAGTCTAATCTTTGGAAACTGTGACTATGCTATCACATAGGTAAAAGGGGAAATTAAGGTTCCCTATGAAATTAAGGCTGCACCAGGCAGTGGTGGCGCATGCCTTTAATCCCAGCAATTGTGAGGCAGAAGCAGGCGGATTTCTGAGTTTGAGGTCACCCTGGTCTACAGAGTGAGTTCCAAGACAGCCAGGGCTACACAGAGAAACCCTGTCTCACAAAAACCAATAAAGAAAGAAAGAAAGAAAGAAAGAAAGAAAGAAAGAAAGAAAGAAAGAAAGAAAGAAAGAAAGAAAGAAAGAAAGAAAGAAAGAAAGGAAAGAAGGAAAGAAAGAAAGAAATTAAGGCTGCTACTTAGATGATTCTTGACATAGAGATTTCATTCTCAGATTATCTAGGAGCGCCAAGATTGCTTTTTAATGAAAGGAAATGGGTACCAAAGTGCTAAGACAGGCAGACTCGGACAGCTGCTCTTGCCCTTAAAGGAGGAAGGGTGGTGTTAACCAAAGAAGGAAGGTTCTACAGATTGAAAAGGAGACATGAACATGAATTTTCTGCTAGAGCCTTCAAGAGCATTCAGGCAACACCTTGACTTCTGTGGTGGGAAGTGACAGCTGTCCTACTTCATCTTCCTCAGTGCCAGAGTTGCTGGCAGGATTTAGCATCTCCTAGTGTACTTAACGGAAGGATTGGTTTCTTGTTGGCTATTGAGTGGACACGTCTCCCAGTTCTCTGTCACATGCTCCAGGGCAGCTCCTAGCATTGTGGCTGTTTTATCAGAGTGAGAGAAGGCAAAGCCAGTATGTTCATATCCAAAACTTGCAAATTCTTTTTTATTACCCAGCTTTTGAAAGGTATAATTGACAAATAAACATGGCACATTTTACGGGGTAAAGCATATGTGATATATGTAAATGTGGACACTTAAATGAGTGACTTAATCTAATTAACACATCTCTCACTTTATAAATCTAAGAGAACATTGAAGATAGACTCTCAGTGACCAAACGTCCAGTAGAGTATTATTACTTGTAGTTATCATACTGTAATCCCCAAAGTGGTTCCTTAGATCCAGTTCCTGATCAAAAAAAAAAATACATAAGGAAGAGGTTGTAGTGAAGGGTTTCATCTCTGACACTGCTAACTATAGGATCATTTTCACAAAGCAAGAAACCAAGTGACTATAATTTCTCCTAGATAACAAATCCCCTCCCCCCTCTCTGTGTGTGTGTGTGTATTTCACATGGCCATTTGTGCATCCAGATGGAGAGTAGAGGTTGATGTTTGGTGTCTACCACAATCACCCCGTTTATTGGGACTAACTCACTGGGCCCTGGCTATGTTGGCTGGTCAGCAGTAGCCCCAGAGATCCCCTTTCTTATCTTCCTGTCCCCGAGAAACACACATGCTATGGTGACTTTTACATGGGTGTTGTAGATTAAGCTCACTGTCATCCTCCCCAGTCCCATGAACCCTTTGGCTAAATCAGATGCTTTCTAATTCCCATGTATTTGTCTACCTTCTTTTTATCTCACATATTACATCCAGACCACAGTTCCCTCTCCCTTCACTCTTCCCAATCAGAAGATGGAAAGAACTCCCATGCTCGTGGATCGGTAGGATTAACATAGTGAAAATGGTCATCTTACCAAAAGCAACCTACAGATTCAACACAGTCCCCATCCAAATTTCTATACCACATTTCTTACAAACCTTGGAAGAACAATACAATATCCAACTTCATATGGAAAAATGAAAAAACCCAGGAGAGCTAAAATAATCCTGAACAATAAAAGAACTTCCAGAAGTATCACCATCTCAGATTTCAAGCTGTACTACAGAGCAATAGTAATGAAACCCACATGCTTTCTTTCTGATTCTTTACCTTGGTTAATGTTTGCCTACCCAGTCATGTTGTCAGATGACAGACTTTTAAAAATGGTATTTTATGAAAAATTTCTTACATGCAATTTGACACAAAACTCTGAATGAATTGACAGTAGCATTATAAAACTATCTTACGGATATAAAAACTACATCTTAGCATTTACTTTATTAAAATGAAAATATAATTGATGCTGACTCTTCTTGAATATTATTTAGTCTTTATCCATGAATATAATAACTAGTTGGGATAAAAGTACTACATATATGTTTAAGAAATGTATTTGCAAAAAAATGCAATTGTTATGTGTAATGACTATCAAAATTTATATAATATTTGTGTTTTTTGAACTATTTTAAACTAGGTGAATGATAGCTAAAATAAGAAGATTAGTTTTAACATTACCTTATCATTATGAGGAGTAAAAATTAAATTTTAAAGGGGGCTGGAGAAATGGCTCAGCAGTTAAGAGCACTAACTACTCTTGTTAGTTCAATTCCCAGCAACCACATGGTGACTCACAACCATCTGTAATGGGATCTGACGCCCTCTTCTGGTGTGTCTGAAGACAGCTACAGTGTATGAATATACGTACAATAAATAAATCTTTAAAAAATTAAATTGTATTTTATAGTTATAACAAATGGCAAGGTAATAAAAAACAACAGCCTCTAAATATAATAAATATTGTGGCCATTTGTTTTTTTTGGGGGGGGGATTTGTTTTTTTTTTTGAGACACGGTTTCTCTGTATAGCCCTGGCTATCCTGGAACTCACTCTGTAGATCAGGCTGTCCTCAAACTCAGAAATCTGCCTGCCTCTGCCTCCCAAGTGCTGGGATTACAGGCATGTGCCACAACCACCTGGCCTTGTTTTGTTTTGTTTTGTTTTTTGTTTTTATTGTGTCTATTTGTAATGTAAATGAGAATTCAAGGAGAAGGGGAATGGAAATGTCTTCCCTTCAGAAAGAGTTTAACTATTTAATTTTAAGCATGTATTTAGCTATGCATAACAAATAACTCTGGTATTCTGATATCATTAGAAATACGCCAGTGCTGCCTCTTTTTTTTTTTTTTTTAAGATTTATTATATGTGAGTACACTGTAGTTATCTTCAGACAGACCAGATCTCATTACGGATGGTTGTGAGCCACCGTGTGGTTGCTGGGAATTGAACTCAATACCTTTGGAAGAACAGTCAGTGCTCTTAACCGCTGAGCCATCTCAGCAGCCCCGCCAGTGCTGCCTCTTGATTATCTCGCTCCAGCTGAAGGAGAAGCGGGGTAAGTAAGGAGGTGCTCACACCATGGCTCCTACAAAGCAGACTGCACCTCAGATTTACCCACGGTAAAGCACCCAGGAAACAACTGGCTACAAAAGACGCTCGCAAGAGTGCGCCCTCTGCTGGAGGGGTGAAGAAAGCTCATCGTTACAGACCTGGTACTGTGGCACTCAGTGAAATCAGACGCTATCAGAAGTCCACTAATATATAGAATTAGCCCAGAGGTGTAGGAAGGGCATGGCCACTGGAAGACTGGATTTGGCAAGTAAAAGATTGAAATCTTCTAATTCTGGAAGTTATTTGGAATTTTTACTTCAGGTTAAAAACAGAAGATGATAAACTGAATACATGTTAAAATACTTGGTATGGAATTGTAAAAGAAAATTTAAACCGATTATATCAGTTTTATATGTTTTTGAGATTTTTATTTTATGTGTATGAGTATTGCCTGAATGCATGTCTGTATGTCCAAACAACATGTGTAGTACCTAAAGAATGCAGAAAAGGGTATTGGATTCCCCTAAGACTGGCATTATTGCTGGTTGTGAGCTGCCATGTGGGTACTAGGAAATGAATTTGGGTCCTCTGGAAGAGAAATGAATGTTCTTAACTTTTGAACAGTGTCTCTAGCCCCTTACTATATACCAAATAAAATAATATAATCTATTTGGTTTATAAAAAAAAAAAAAAAAAGAAGTCCACTAATAAAAAATATATCGAATAAAAAAAAAAAAAAGAAGTCCACTAAACTTCTGATCACAAGCTCCGCTTTCAGGGCCTGGTGTGAGAAAGTGCTCAGGACTTCAAAACAGATCTGCACTTCCAGAGTGCAGCTATTAGTGCTTTGCAGGAGGCAAGTGAGGCCTATCTGGTTGGCCTTTTTGAAGATACCAATCTGTGTGCTATCCATGCCAAACCTGTAACAATTATGCCGAAAGATATCCAGCTAGCAAACCACATATGCGGAGAAAGTGCTTAAGAGTCCACTATGAGCCGGGCAGTAGTGGCGCACGCCTGTAATCCCAGCACTCTGGGAGGCAGAGGCAGGCGGATTTCTGAGTTCGAGGCCAGCCTGGTCTACAGAGTGAGTTCCAGGACAGCCAGGGCTACACAGAGAAACCCTGTCTCGAAAAACAAACCAAACCAAACCAAACCAAAACAAAACAAAAAAAAGAGTCCACTATGAGGGGCTCTTTCATTCTCAATTTTTTGCCTCTTTTTCTTGTTATCAGTAGTTCTGAATGTTAGATATTTTTTCCATGGGGTCAAAGGTACCTAAGTATATGATTGTGAGTGGAAAGATGGGGGACAGAATCAGGTATTGGCAGTTTCTCCATGTTCATTTGTGTGTAAATATTTAATATAAATGCAAGATGGAAAGCATTAATGCAGGCAAAATGTTTCAGTGAACACATTTCGATAGTTCAACTTTATAACAATTATAAATAAACCTGTTAAAATTTTCTGGACAATGCCAGCATTTGGATTTAAAAAAAAATAAGTAAATCTTATTGATGGCAACTAAATGGTGTTTGTAACATTTTTACCATACAGTAGATTCCATCCATTCACTATACTTTTCTTTTTTTTTTTTTTTTTGTTTTTTGTTTTTTGTTTTTGGATTTGTTTTTTTCGAGACAGGGTTTCTCTGTGTAGCCCTGGCTGTCCTGGAACTCACTCTGTAGACCAGACTGGCCTCGAACTCAGAAATCCTCCTGCCTCTGCCTCCCAAGTGCTGGGATTAGAGGCGTGCGCCACCACCGCCAGGCTACTATACTTTTCTGAGTTGTCCTACATGCAAGTACATGTTCTTAATGTTGTCTGTCTTCTGTGCTGTTCCTGTAAGTTTGCTATTAAAATACATTATACTATAAAAAAGAGAAGTACTTAAATGAGGAATTGAGTATTATTGTAAATGCCAGTCTACCTTAGTCTGTCATTTATACCCCATACTAAGTTCTGTTTAATTGTAAAGCTTAGATATCAACCTCAAAATATAAAGGAAATACATGGTTTTGTTTCTCTAGATTCATCAGTAGTGAATGAGAGCCTTTCATCTGTAAAAAAATAAACTATAGTCATTTGGTGAAAAATGGATGGATCTCAGGGTGCAATTTTTAAAATTCTATTATTTGTTTACTTATTTATTTTCTCAGACAGTACAACCCAACCACAGCTTCCCCCCTCCAGTCTCTCCTGGCAGCCCCTACCTTCCCACTCACCCAGAACCACTGCTTCTCCATTTTCTTTCAGAAAAGAGAAGGCCTGTTGGAGGTATCAAAGAACGGTGGCAGAACATGATGCAGTAAGACTAAGCACAAACCTTCATATCAGAGTATGATCTTAAAAATGAGGTGACCAAGTCTGAGAGATTTAAAAAAATCCATGCTGTCTCTCATATGTGGATCCTAACTTATCATGTTTTCTGTGCATACATAAGGGGCTATAAGAGCGAGATATAGAGTGTAGAATGAGATAGGAATCTGTGAAAGCAGGCCAAAAAAAAATCTAGAAGTCACACCCGACACAAAGTAGAAGGGAAGGTCCTGGAGGGCTCAAGGCAGGCTGTGGGATGAGAAGCTGATAAAGCCTGACTGCTTCTAAGCTAATGAAAAATGAAAAACAAAACAACACCCAAACAAGTGTCCTTGAAGGCTAGGGTAGGAGGGGGGGAAAGAAGGGAGGGAGAGAGGTAGGAGGGAGAGAAACACACAGGGACAGACAGAGAGACAGGGAGAGAGACAGAGAGAGCTTTATATGTCTTTTTTTTTTTTTTTTTTTTTTTTTGAGACAGGGTTTCTCTGTGTAGCCCTGGCTGTCCTGGAACTCACTCTGTAGACCAGGCTGGCCTCGAACTCAGAAATCCACCTGCCTCTGTCTCCGAAGTGCTGGGATTACAGGCGTGTGCCACCACCACCTGGCCATAGAGAGCTTTAATAGTGTGTTCACCTGTTTGAGCTATGGCTCCCGTGGAGATGTGGGGATTCAGCTAGTTTCTCATATACTTTGCCTAGACACTGTGGTATCTGGACATCATCTGTTTTCTGTTTCTTTGTATTTGAGTTCAGCTTTATTTTCCTTTTTCTTTGTATGTATTTTATTTTATGCATTTACCTTTTTAAAAAAAATTATTTACTTTTTAAAAGTCTGTTTAAAACAAAAATGTTTCTTTGTACCCCAGGCTGGCCTCAAACTCCTGATTCAGAGCTCTCAGTGTCCTGGGTCTTTGTACTTGTTTGAAAACATAAGCATCTGTGTCCTTTAAAAAGCAATTTGCTTAATGAAAAGTAAAAGAGGCTGCGAATTTGAACAACAACAACAAAAGAGCAAGGAGGATTATATCAGTGGGGTTGGAGGGGGAAGGGAAGGGAGAAATGATGTAATTATATGATAATCCCAAAATTAAATAGAGACTGTAAAAAGTAATTTGCTACAGGTCTGGGGAGAAATGGATTTGCTTTTGGCAAAGTATGCAAACATTCAATGGGCCGAGCTATAAGGCACAGTCAACATCTCTTGAGTTTTTGGAGGCTTTCTGACGTTCCAAATTTCAGCTTGCTCACTTATAAGCATTTTGAAAAAGGATCACAGGAGCCCCTCCTGTCACTATCATTCCATTCCCCTGGGGCTCTGACAAATTTACATTAAGAATTGCCAAAGAAGTTGGGACGGAGCATAGAAGTCGTTGCAAATACTCTTTGTACTAGCTTCCCCCTCCCCTCATCTATTTATTATAAATCAAGTCATATCTGTCCACCTAGTCATTTTCAGTTCATGTAATGAGCAAGTAGCATGTGCCAGGAAAATTGTTGGGGTTGTTGGGATCGTTAGGCTGGTTAGGATTCAACCCTAAACACCAGCCAATAGTAGAGTACATGGTATGAGCCACTGGTTGATTAAAAAGGATTTGTATACTGATTGGGCGAACAATGTGAGTGATAGAATCTGGCATATGGATGCTGGTTTCATTCCCAACTTGCTATAAATTGAATTGCAGGATTATACATGAGCTTTTGTCAACATGTTTATTTAAACCTTTCCTAATAAATGATGCCTCAGGGTTTTTTTTTTTTTTTTTTTTTTCTGATCAGCGCAGGACTTTCCCCTTATATGGTACACTAATCATACATTGCTTGTGTCTTGTTTTGTTTACTTCAAGTGTCTGCTGCTGATGCCAATGCCTTCTTTCTGCCTTACCTTCTCAGACTCCACTATAACTTTGAAACATATGGATGATGACTTTTGAGAATCACCCCCCCCCCCAACACAGGGGTCCTTCCCCTTCCAACTTTTCCCAAAACATTTAGGACTTTCATGTGGACGCAGCAACATAACTTCAATGGTATGTTCTAGTCCATGTGTGTGCCCTGCTTTGTCTTTGGGATCATGGTCTCCTGCAGAGCAGGACAGAGTTTCTATGCTTTGGCTCCTCCTGCTGTGTGGATCCATGCTCGAGCCGTAGAACACACCCTCTGAGGTTGATGACTTCTTCAGAGTGTAAGCGCATGGAGCTCGGTGGAAAGAACGTATCTGTTCAATTTCATATTTCTCAACAAATGCAAGCTCATGGTTATTATTCTTTTAAACTCTGGGGCCAATTTCTAACGTGTTCTTGACAGTCTTATGCATTCCCTCAGATCTCTTGCCAGCAGCCATCTTGCTTAACAAATTGGACAACGTTCTAAGATAATGCAGAGGAGGCAAAACAACACAAACCCAGGGAGTGCAGCGCTAATAATAACCCTTAAAGAGAAAGGCTGTTCCCATAAATCTTTGGCCCTAGGGACAACTCATCAGAAGAATATGTTGGCATCCTATACACTAATTATCTATTGCTTCCTTTATTCGAACATAGGACCAGCTCTGTTTCCCCTCGATGGAAAAGCAACAAAAATGACCACGATACATACACCCTAAACAAAAGGAAGAATACTCATTTTCTCTGTCATCTCAAGGCATGCCAGTCTCACTTAGGATGCCTTTTTCGCTAGGTAGAACTGGGGGTTTGTGTCTTAACTATTGCTACTCCTCACAATTACGTGGGTCAAATGTTAAACATGCACATTTGTAGAGCTTACCAAAATGTATACATTGCTTCATACACGGTAAAAATGTAATTTAAAACATACATTTTAAAGATATTATAATTTTAACTTTCCTCTCTGTCTCTCTCTGTCTCTCTGTCTCTCTGTCTCTCTGTCTCTCTGTCTCTCTGTCTCTCTCTCTCTCTCTCTCTCTCTCTCTCTCTGTGTGTGTGTGTGTGTGTGTGTGTGTGATGGAGTTGCTGTAGCTCAGACTGGCTGGCAGGGAACATAATACATAGTCCCGGCTGGTTTTATATTTAGAGAAACCTTCCTGGCTCAGTCTCTCAAGTGCTGAGTTTACCAGTCTGGCAGCCCATGCCAGTTTTCCATTTTTTATTTCAGTTCATTAAAAAGAAACAAAACTAGAATGTTTAAAACTATGGTGTTCAGTGTCTTATGAGCTAAGACTCTACTCTTTAACTTACCACATGTGTGCAGTAGTCTAGGGAGGGTTGATTTTCTATGCCTCAACACTCAGCAAACCTTTTCTATTTGAGGTTCCTGGGCAGTTAGAATGAACTGTTCATTCTGAAGCCTGTCGGGATTGCTTTCAATACTTTATGGATTTCAACTCAAGTGCCTGGACCCAGATGCAAAACATCAGGGGCAGAGAGCTTTCCGGCTTGAACTCACAGTCCATTTATTGTCCACAACATCTTTGCAGTCTAACAGTGATGCCCGATGATAGCCTATTTCATTATTTGAAACTTCATGAGTGGTTGTGACAATGGGGTTGCAATGGCCTAATAAGCTGCTAGTGCATCTCTGCCTGGACCCCATGAAACAACTGGTGAACATGTTCCCCAGCTAGTCATAGGTTGTTTTGAGAGAGACCATCTTGATACATAACTCAGGATGGCCTTGAACCCACCCTCCTTCTCAATTTCCCCCCCCCCCCCACTCCCTGTGCTGGGGTTACAGTTGTGGGCCATTATGCCCAGAAATGAGATTTTTTAAAAAATGAATCTATTCTTTAATATATTCACATACATATGTATTATGTTCTTTGGACACTCTTCCCTCCATCTCCTCTTGTCCTCCTGCTACCTAGTGAGATCTGTATGCCTCCCCTTCCCCCCAGCATAGCTGAAGCCATTTTATTCCATGCCTGCCATCCTTTCATACTGTTGGTGTAATATGCCTGTCAGTCATTGACACAGAAAAATGACTCGACTCAGAGCAAGATCAGGCCGACCACATAGCCTGTTATGTCTCTATGTTCTCTATGAGGTTTGTTAATCTTAAGAAATCCCACAAAGCTTCATGTACGACCTATCAAATTAAAGGACGCTATGAACTGTTATGTCTAATATGGCTTGAGTCAGAGCTGACCACTGGGCAGCACTTCCTGCACCCCGAGTATGGTTTTTGTTTTTCTTTAAAAGCTGACAGAGAAAGACACGCAGATAATTCTGAGCTACTTCCTGGATCAATTAGTATTAGGGTGTGTGTCTGAGTGTATGGTTTGTGGGCAACTCATGGACCCCAACACACCTCTCACCAAGTTCTCATTCCACTTTCATGCTTTTTTTTTTCCCTTTGTGAGCAACTGGATTTCACTAGCACCACTTATGGGTAAATGCGTGAAAAGCTATCCAATGGAGCACGGACAACTTGCCAGTGGCTTCATCACCGAAGACAATAACTTCTCCTTAACTGGCTCTCATATACAACTGTGTTAAGGAATGAATGAGTGAATGAATGTGCCACATGAAGCTTGAGACATGAACTCAGGTATCTCTCAACATTTATGAGAAGCTTGTTTACCTGTAACATGCAGATAGCATTGCCAAAGACATATGTAAGCATGCTTTTGAAAAGTGCTGTATTAGCCGTGTGGTGGTGGCGCACGCCTGTAATCCCAGCACTCTGGGAGGCAGAGGCAGGCAGATTTGTGAGTTCGAGGTCAGCCTGGTCTACAGAGTGAGTTCCAGGACAGCCAGGGCTACACAGAGAAACCCTGTCTCAGAAAAACCAAAGAAAAGAAAAAAAGAAAAAGAAAAGAAAAGAAAAAAAGAAAACTGCAATATTAGGTAATATATATTTATTATATATACCTTATATATAATAAATATATAAATATAAATACTTTTATACTTTATATACTTATTTAAGTATAAGTATATATATATAATTTATGTATTATTGATGGCACAGATTAAAACCAGGGACTGTATTAATTATTATCATGAAATCTACAAGTGAGGCAGATTTTCATTCAATTAAACAATTCATTGATCTCTATGCATGAAATACTTGTAAGTAATAGAAATCAAGTTATCTATTTTTTTTTTTACTTTTTGGATTTTTTTTCTCGAGACAGGGTTTCTCTGTGTAGGCCTGACTGTCTTGGAACTCACTCTGTAGACCAGGCTGACCTCGAACTCAGAAATCCTCCTGCCTCTGCCTCCCAGAGTGCTGGGATTACAGGTGTGCGCGACCACGCGACCACTGTTTTAAAAAATAGTTATCTATTTTTTAAAACAGGGTTGACAAGTTTAAATCAGAGATTGCCCAAAGCTTCTTTCTATCAATTCATAAAATATATTTACTAAAGCCCTACTATATGTCCCATTTTCCAGGGAAGTAGTGGGATATGAAGAAAACAATTGACAGTTCCTAGTAATGAAGCTTTCTTAGGTCTACAAAGGTTGAAAAGATGCATATTTTGAAATCATCCATGTACCTGGAAAACCTAGCCTTGCAGAGACTGGGTCAGTGGATACCCAGAGAAGAAGGGGAGGTGGCAGGAACTGTGGGAAGGGGCACTGTAAGGGGGGGCAGTCATGGGGATGTTAAGTGAATAATATGTATGTGTGTGTGTATATGTGTACACACACACATACATATATTAAAAAAGAGCCTACAATATTCTAGAACGTGAGTTCTAGTTAAAATGGAGACCCTCTGCTCTAAAATATCTCTTCATCAATTAGTTTGCCTGTGTGACATGTACAAATGAGGTTTTATGATCAAAGCCCTATGGTATCTTCTCCTAGAACATTTCTTTACAGCCAGGTAAAGTAGACTGGATGGGGTTAGTGGAGAGATTTATAAACCCATTAATTCAAATTTTCTATAATGATTGTTGATTCTGGGCTGGACAGATGGTTCGGTGGTTAAGACTGCTCTTCCAGAGGTCCTGAGTTCAAGTCCCAGCAACCACATGGTGGCTCACAACAATCTCTAATGAGATCTGATGTCCTCTTCTGGTGTATCTGACGACAGCAACAGTATATTCACATAAACTAAATAAAACTTTTAGAAAATGTTGATTCTTTAATGAGAAGACTACAATGTTTTCTTCTATTTTGCAAGATTTCTGGTGTGCCGCAATAATTAGGAGAGACTTCGAGATATGTTTCTCATCAAGACTTTGTTATCCAGGGAAAAGTGGGAAGGAGAGCAAAGGAAAAGAGAAATGTGTGAAGAAAACAAAGGCATAAAGGAAACAGAGAAGGCTGGGTGTAGGAGAAAGGGGGAGGGAGAGTGGGAAAGGAGGGAGGGAGGGAGGGAGAGAGAGAGAGAGAGAGATGTTATATTCTTATTTTACCTTGATATGTTCTCTAGTCCTCCTTTAAAACAGTAGATTTGTCTTGTGCCATGTTCAGTTGATGTCCCTGAGAGGCCTGCTCTTTTCTGTGTGGGGCGGAGGTTGTAATCTGGGGAGAGGGAGTGGATCTGGGATAGAGGGAGAGTTGACAGAACTAAATGGAGTGGAGGGAGGTGAGACTTCGGTCAGGATGTGTTGTATGAGAGAAGAGTAAATAAAACGTAATGTAAAACAGCAGTTTACCTTAACAACTGAGATCATAGTAATCGGCTATTATATCTCAAGTAAAAGGCAGACAATGTCCCTGATACTACTCTACATATTTTGGTTAGCGAGTAGTCAACGCTCCAAGTCCATTTTATCTCTGGTGATCACAGGAAGAGAAAGGCTTTCTTAATGTTAACTCGGAATACACATTTAATGTTTTCTAAGTATTTTAAAGTATGTGTGTGTAATGTGTGTCTGCCCCAAAAAGCCAGAAGAGGGCATCGTATCCCCCTGGAACTGGAGTCAAAAGCATTTGTGAGCTGTCTGACATCTTTGCTAGGAACCTATTTCCACTCCTCTGCAAAGGCAGCAAGACCCTTGAGTACTGAGTCATGGCGCCAATACAATAGCTAGTTCTTCAATTTCAAGCAGAAGCTGGATTCGGGGTCACACACCTGTAGCCTGAGAACATTGGAGACACAGGAAAGCCTGTCTGTAGGAGCAACACAGTGAGTTCTTGTTTAAAAACATTGAAAGAAAAAGCGAACAGCTCCCCCCCCCCGAAAATCTTAGTCCAATCAGAAATGAAAGAATATGTGTATCATTTGTTGTTCCAGTCAAAAGATTCCTAGTATCCCAAACAAGGGCTCGGAGAATAGGGTAGAAGAAGAGGCACACACCTTGGTAATGACCTCTGAGCCATAGACACTTGAATTGTCTACAAATGGAGTTTGTAATTTATGAAGAAATCATCCTGAGAGCAGTCTTCAGGGAGATTCTGTTTTCAACTAGGAGCAATTATGTCCATGAATCCCAGTCTGGTATTCTTTTGAAATGCCCACTTTTAGCTGTGAATATATGGAGGCTGCTGGCATCTTTGGCTTGGGAACTGCTACCCAGATCTGAACCTTTGCAAAACCACAATGATGTTGATATTTCCTGTGCCTCGATCACTGTTTCTTGCCTGGGTCCCTCCCTACACTTCCTCAGGCACGTATGGAGAGAGGCATCAGGGCAAACTGGTAGCTAACTGGCATAGTCAATCCTGTTTCGGTTAGATAGCCTCACGACAGAATCTCTATGACAACTATTTATGTTTCTGAACGTCCAGGGCAGGCAACGTGTCAGATACAGAGAAGCGGCTCAGGTATCTACCCCGTTAAGTTGCCTTTTAATAACAGGAAAGAAAAGAAATGTATTCTTCCCATTTCTCCTTGCCCCTCTGTCAGTCACTAAAACACTTGGCATTCAGCAGAAAGCAGCACAGGCTCCGACTGCACTTGGAAAACAGAGTTGGGAGCTCAGCAGAACCCTGCTACCACTTGCTGTGAGAATCTCGAGGTGAATCATTCTGGCCCCCAGCAGATAAGACACCCTCCAAAAAGACTCAAAAACACAACAAAATCAGAAGGCCGGGAGCGATAGAACGAAGAAAATGATGTTTCTAAGGTCGACCACCAGGGGGCGAGCCAAACCAGACCCAGGCAGAGAGGCGCAGTCTGAGCACTGATCAGTTACAGACAACCTTTGCCAAAGTACTGTGGTGGACAGTTCGTTTGCCAGTGTGGGTATAATTTCAAGAGACACTTAAGGAATACAAGATCTGTTTGGGAAATAAACAGGCAGAGGGCCTAGGTGTTCCAAGGTAGGCGTGAGAGAATGAGTTTTGTCGTGCTCAGGAGTACAATAGCAAAATTGTTTATTCTATGGTTGAAGTCTGGTTTTCTGGCAGAATATTTTTTTTTTTTTTGAGACAGGGCTTGGCTGGCCGGAAACTTGCTATGTTGATCAGGCTGACCCTGAACTCACCAAGATCTACCTACCACTGCCTCCTGAGGGCTAGGATTAAAGGCAGGAGCCATTTGCTGGAGAGGCTCAGTCACTACGAGCACTTCTTGTTCTTGCAGAGGGCTCGGGTTCTATTCCTGGGAGGTAACAACGATCAGTAACTCTAATAACTTCTTTTCTGGCCTCTGAAGGCACCAGGTGTGCAAATACCACACAGACATGCATGCTGGCAAAACCCATACACATTTAAAAAAAAAAGAATCTTAAAATATCACGTTATATCATTCAGTTGATATCCCTGGGAGGTCTGCTCTTTTCTAAAGGGAAATGGAGGAGGAGTGGATCTGGGGGAGAGGAGACGAGGCACTGGGAAGAGTGGAACCTGAGGTCAGGATGTATTGTTTGAGAGAAGAATAAAAGTAAGTAAATAAATGAACACATATTAGACTGGGAAAAGAATAAAGATGTGAGCCATTCCATTGTCTGACAGAACTAAGGGCAGAGTTGAGGGAAAAGTGTGTGTTTGATGTCTGGTTGACATGAGAGAGAGAGAGAGAGAGAGAGAGGCAGAGAGGCAGAGAGAGAGACAAAGAGACAGAGACAGAGAGACGGAGTGACAGAGAGACAGAGAGAGAGAGAGACCAAGGTATAGGTGCTGAGCATAAGGACTTAGCAAAGATGGCAGTTTGCAGAAACAAGACAGTCTCCCCATAGGATCCCTTTGGTTAGAAGCCCGGATACAGTCAGTCAGGCAGCCAAAGGGAGGGAGGGGTGAGGTTGGATAGAACCTGTGTGGGTATCTTATGTGAACCATGGCCTTTGAATTAGAATGCAAGTCAAAAGGAGGAGGTATGATATTGTTCTTTGGATCGGGAGACCTTACTGAGAATTTGTCCTTGGCTAATATCAAAACGGAAACTGAAGACAAGAAATACCAAATGCTGGTCTGGGGGGGGGGGGAAGAATTCCCATACACTATTGCTAGGAATGAACATTAGCATAGCCATTGTGGAGAACAAAAGGAGGCTCCTCAACAAAAGAAAAACAGAATTCATAATGTCCAATGGTCTCACTTCTGGACATACACACAAAGAAATGGAAATCAGCATACCAAGGGGATATCTGCATCCAGACGTTTATTGTGGCATTATCACAATAGCTAATATACACAATCAACCTGGGTGCCTATCAACAACACATGAATGGGTAAAGAAAACCCAGTGAGTGTGCACAATGGAGTAGTATTCTGCCATTAAGAAAATAAAATCCGGGGGCTAGAGAGATGGCTCAGGGGATAAGAGCCCTGACTGCTCTTCCAGAGGTCCTGAGTTCAATTCCCAGCACCCACATGGTGGCTTACAACCATCTGTAATGAGATCTGAGGCTGTCTTCTGGTATCTGAAGACAATGACAGTGTACTTAAATATACTAAATAAATCTTTAAAAAAAAAACAGAAAGAAAATGAAATCCTTCTCCTTTGCAACAAAATAGATGGAAATGTAGGGCATTATGTTAGGTGAAGTAAAGCCAGATTCAGAAATACAAATAGAATGTATTCTCTTTCACAAGCACAGGCTTTTAAGGAAGATTGACCCAAATGCAGAGTTGCTAGAGTCAGAGGGAAGGCAGTTTAGATACATAGAAGCTGGACTTCTATAGTGCTTGCTGTATGCATGTAATGAAATAGCATACTAAAACTAACTTACGTGTATAATTTAAGCATGCTAATCAGAAAGGAAAAAGAGTATGCCTCCTCAGACAAGTTGTTTCAATCTCTTTGCTTCAGCTTCCCTGTTTATAAAATGAAATTACTAATAATACCTCATAAATTTGTGGTTGTAATGGTTTAATGAGATAATATACACTGAATGTATTTGTATAACATGTAGCTCACAATGAATGGTGGTCATTAATAGTGATTATAGTGATAATAGATTGAAAATAATAGGTTCAGTGCCTGGCAATTGATAAACACATGCCCAAACACAGGCCAGTTATTCTGATTCATTGTATGGTTACTACTGATTCATTTTGACATCTTAGAAAAACTCTAAAACCTCTTATATTTGGCTAAAGATGTAGAAAGGGGGATTTGTCCGGTCAGTTAGCTCAGGATGCTGGGCAGAGCTCCTATAGATATCAGTGATGGGGCCCAGAATGAGCATGTATGGAGCCAGACACAGCAAGCTCACTCCCGTTGTTATGGTTACACAGACAGGGTCTAGAGCTTTGATGGAGCTCCTAGACACATGAGTCTTTTCCATTCTCTGCTCTATGCCAGCAGAGTCTTTTTAAAAAAGATTTATTTATTTATTTATTTATTTATTTAATGTATATATGAGTACACTGTAGCTGTACTGATGGTTGTGAGCCATCATGTAGTTGCTGGTAATTTGAATTCAGGACCTCTGCTAGCTCTGGTCAGCCCCACTTGCTCCAGTCTAGAGTGATTATTATATGTGATTACACTGTAGCTGTCTTCTGACGCACCAGAAGAGAGCATCAGATCCCAGTACAGATGGTTGCAAGCCACCATGTGGTTGCTAGGATTTGAACTCAGGACCTTTGGAAGAGCAGTCAGTGCTCTTAATCACTGAGTCATCTCTCCAGTCCCAGCCTACTCTTTATTGGGGCCAAAAGAACTCCATTTATGTTTGAAAGGTTTCCCAAGGAAGCAGTGACGGCTGAAAGGAGTAAAGGGCCCTCCCCCAGTCTTACTGCTTCTAGCAAACACCAGGGCACTCTTAGCTGGTGTACAAGCTATTTCCTTGCCGGAGATAAGAGCTCAACCCTGCAGTCACTTTTCTGTCTTTTCCAAATTTGAGCCATACTTCAAAGTCAGATCAACATACACCTAACTATACCTCATGACAATGCAGTCAAAGGATACTGCTTGGACTACAACTGAACAAATAGGTGTCACCTAATGGTTCAAACTTTGCAGACATAATACAGCACTGATTATATAGGGACGAAGAAGATGCAGAGCTGAACATGAGACACTGAGCCGAGCCAGCATTTAGCAGTAATAGGGGGCACCTCTTGTTCCAGTGTTTGAAAGGTAACATGAAGAGGTACTGTTAGCATAGCCTAGGGACTGGATGGAGCTCCCTCACAAGACCTGGTTGGCAGAGGAGGCAAACTGGCTTAATCTATGCTACATGGCCACCCAGGTTCCAATCCCTGCTTGTCTGCCTGTTGTTGGGCCCATGTTTTTGGTAAGAACTGCTAGCTAATGCACTCATGGTGATAGGGCCATTGCTCCTTTTCTCTTTAAGGAGATGCTTTATATGTTCTGACGGATGGGCATGACTGGTTTCTCCTTTATGAAAGGTGGCAGTCCCAGATCAGCTTGCTCAGGGTGTTTTGGTTGCATAGAAAGCAGAAACTGAGAGGAGCAAGAGTCAGTATTGAGATTGCTTGAGGGCCTCCCAAAGGTAAGAGCCATCTAGTGACATCTGAAATGGCTCTGTCGAAACTTCATGCAATTTCTAATGCTTCTTGAAAGGAGCGAGTCTTTGTCCTGGAAACAGACTTTGCTATTGCTTAGATTCAGTCCAGCTTTCAGAAGCTGGACTGTTCAGTGGGACTGAAGGCCAGAGGGCTTTATACGGTCTTCTGCATTCTTAAGAAACAACTCTTTGGGAGTTGAGCCAGGCCCAGGATTTTTCCTGAAAGAAGTCAGGCCAGATAGTAGGGCCTTTATCCCCTGATGACGACAATAAATGATTTTATCACTGGAACTGGTTAGGCTAAGGTGATTGGATAGTTTAGAGCTGTGATAGAACTAGGTAAAGAATGACATTCTGCTATGGTTCTATTTTTAAAAGATATGTGTGTGTGTGTGTGTGTATACCACATATGTGCCTGGTGCCTATGGTACTTAGAAGAGGCCACTGGATTTTCTGGAACTGGAATTACAGGTTATTATTTGCCACTGTGTGGGACCTGAACTGGGCTTCTATTTAAGAGCAGTCAGTACTTTTAACCAATGAGCCATTTCTCCAGCTCATACACTACATGCATTTCAAGTAAGGGACAATGTGACAGTGTGGTGGGGCCAGACTGGCCCAATGACTAGTATATTGTGAACAAAGATTATAGAAATAAGGAAGAAACAAAAATAATCACATTCTTGTCCGGAGTTCTGGGCCATGGACACTCAAGGATCCAGAAATATAGTTTGTAACTTATAAAGAGAGTATCATGAGACCAATCTCCAGGAAGGCCCAGTTTTAAACAAGGAGCACTTCTTTCTGAATCTCAGCCCAGAACTCTTTTGAAATACAAATATAGCCATTTTTTTAAATCTACAGATTGCCCACTGGTAATTGTTATTTTATATGGAAGCTGCTGGTATCTTTGACTTGGGAACCACTGCCCAGATCTGAGCCTTTGCAAAACCATAATGTCGGTGACATTTTCTGTGCTAATCTCTTTTTCTTGTCGGTTTCCCTTCTGCCAACATGTTCCTCAGGCACATTTCCCTCATGGAACCTCTCTTTGCTTACCTGATCTCGGAAGAGCCAGGACCCATACATTTAAACTGTTATAAACGACTGGCTACTAGCTCTGATGACATTTGTTTCAGAATTGGGAACAAAATATTAAGGGAAGAAATTCATGGATAGCATTGCAAATCTGACTCTGAATACTGACAATTTACGGTAACGTTATGTATGTTTTCTCATTTGTACATTTTTTTTCTTGTTTAGATTCAACTGCTCATTAAAGCAGACCATCTCACCAGCATCTTTAAATCCTTCACAGAACACTGATAAAGAGCTCAGCTCTTTCTGGGATAGTACTTAGTTGCTGCTCTTAACCTTTGAACTCGAATAAACACTGGATAATTTCCCAGTGAGATTTGCTGACAACCGAATTCCTACCAAGGCTGAAGCAGCCTGTGATACCCTTTGAAAGGGGAGATATGAGTCTCCAGTGGTTTCTCTTTCTGATGTCTTTCTCCCTATAGCAGAGGCCTTCTTTTAAAGAGACCATTCTGAAGTTAGAAATGTTACAAATGACATGACATCTGTTTTTTATTTCTTTACAACTTATGAAAACCCGGGTATTTGTGCAATTGGGTTGCTCAGTATCAGCATCCTACTGGGTCCATTTCTAAATGGTGTAAATAGACAGCCAGGAAATTCCAGAGCAGTGGGTGGGATCCAGAATGATTAACTCTGGCTCAAGATGTGGGAGATGGTATAGGTCTCACTCAGGACATCTACTTGGACCCTTAGGGAGGAGAATCAAGGTTTTCTTGGAGTGCACAAGTAGGTAGCACTAAAACCAAACCTGCTGCCAGCAGCTGGTGAAAAGAAAGTTAGAGTTGATGATTCCCATTCTAGCTAGAAAATGTCACTGAACTCAGTGGGCAGATTGAAGCCCTACATTTGATGACAAGAAAATTTTACTTTTTCCCCTGTCACTAGGAATAATCCGCTGCTAGATACTTAGTGAGACAACTAGAAATGCCTTATCAGGTAGAAAAAGAAACTAGGTAGATTTCATGCGTGTTCTCTCCCCTTCTAGAGATAGATGAGGTGTGAGCATAAATTGTAAATCATCTCAAAGTTCTTTTCTAGTTGGATTTGAATGGAAAGGAGAAAGGAAAGAAGGGAGGAGAGAGACGGGGGGGGGGGGGGGGTGAACCAATGATGCTGAGCTCTATTGTGTTATTCTATTTCAATATAACAATGGAGGAGAATTTCAGAGCTAGAGAGGATCTTGCTGTCCTACTCTGATCTGTAGAGACAGACTCACGGAGCTGGCAACCATATTAGTCACCGTCAATCCAACTCTCTCATATTTTGGATGAAGAAACAGATGCTCAAGAAGGGGAAAGAAGTTACCCAACTTGATTCCAAAATAAAAATCAGTCCCAGGATTAGAGTCCTTGGTTTTTAGTTTTTTTTTTTTTTTTCTACTCTACGACCATTCCCTTTATAGTCAGCACTTAAACATCTATGACCTAAAGTACCCCAGTAGACAATTTTACATTCTTAAAAAAAATTCCCAGTGGCAGAAATTCTACAAATTTTCTTTCTATCACTGTGAGAAAGTACGGGAGACAGATCAAATTATAAGGAGAATGGTTCCAGTCAATGGTTTCTTTCTTTTACTTTCTTTTTTTCCTAGTATATGTATAAATGTAATGTCACTGTGATCACACTATTTGTTCCTTCTGTAGATTACATAAAAGTATGGGTCCATAGAACTTTTGTCATAGACATCACACTTCTAACATTCTACTACTAGACATTTGACAAGGGTGTCCATTTGCCCAGTTTTCTAATATTGTACTGTTGTAGAACTCCTTATTCTTTTTTTATTCAATATATTTTTTATTTACATTTCAAATGATTTCCCCTTTTCTGGCTCCCCACTCCCCGAAAGTCCCATAAGCCCTCTTCCCTCCCCCTGTTCCTCCATCCACCCCTTCCCACCTCCCTGTCCTGGTATTCCCCTATACTGCTGCACTGAGTCTTTCCAGAACCAGGGACCACTCCTCCGTTCTTCTTGGACATCAATTAATATGTCAATTAATTAATATCAATTACACACACACACACACACATACACACACAGCGAGACAGACACATAGAGAGACAAATAGAGACACAGAGGTGCCACAACTAATCCTGAATCCTCTACCGTCCCCATTTCTAGTCCAGGGTAACAAGCACTAATGATTGAAAGAATAATGTGATCAACAACAACAACAAAAAACCCAGCAATGAACAATGCAAAATGTCATGGTGTATGTCTGTAACCCCAGTGCTCCATAGGCTGAGGCAAGTGGATTGGGAATTTGAGGCTAGCCAGGGCTATACAATAAAACTTGTCTAAAACCAATGAGCTCAACCTAAGAAGATCTAATGGTAGAGTACAGTCTACTTCATACAAAAATAGCCCTTCTTATGAACTGAGCACTACAGTGCACTTCTGTAATTCCAGGTACTGAGGTAGAGACAGGAGGACCAGCAGTTCAGGGTTGTCCTCGGCTACAGCGTGAGCTTTAGGCTAAATTTGGATACTGTGACACATTGTATCAAAGACAAAATAGCCCCTCTCTTTCTCTGAAGGTCATGTTTGCAACAAAATTCTAAATGTAGGGAGGAAGATGTTTGCAGTGTTATCCTCAGAGAAGCAGATCAACTTTATTTATTCTGAACATAAGTGAGAGGCCAAATTGAGTAGCGAAGTGTGTATATATCCCTGGAGGTTTGCTTACTGAGGTAACAAAATGGATGTAATGAGGACACATGCTCCACTATGTTCATAGCAGCCCTATTTATAATAGCCAGAAGCTGGAAAGAACCCAGATGTCCCTCAACGGAGGAACGGATACAGAAAATGTGGTATATATACACAATGGAGTACTACTTAGCTATTAAAAACAATGAATTCATGAAATTCTTAGGGAAATGGATGGAACTGGAGAACATCATCCTAAGTGAGGTAACCCAGTCTCAAAAGAACACTCATGGTATGCACTCACTCATACGTAGATATTAGCCTAGAAGCTTGGAATACCCAAGACACAATTCACATATCAAATGATGTACAAGAAGAAGAAAGGAGTAGCCCCTGGTCCTGGAAAAGCTCAGTGCAGCAGTGTAGGGGAATACCAGGACAGGGAAGTGAGAAGAGGTGGATTGGGGAACAGGGGAAGGGAAGAAGGCTTATGGGACTTTTGGGGAGGAGGATCCAGGAAAGGGAAAATCACTTAAAATGTAAATAAAGAATATATCGAATAAAAAAATCTACAAAAAAGAGAAGTGACTGGTTAATTTATGTATGTGGTCCAGGAAATATAAAAGTACTATAATATTTACTAAAAAGAAAAGAAAATGAATGCACATATTTTTAAAATGCTTTCAACCAATAGCAAGAAAGTCATCAAATAGAATAACCTAATCTAGATTAATGGCATTCTGTATCCTAAGTCTGCAAACAGAATTGCTTTGGAAAGAGGTCAGGTGGGCAACTGGCTACCGCGTATGCAGTAATATGTATTCACCGAGGCGAGCAAGCTGTTTCATAGGGCTTGCAATGGGCTGCACATCCCTGGGGCTTCTCCAGAAACCCAAGGAAGGGCCATTGTAAAGCGGTTACTCACGGCAATGAGCTGGTAGGAGTTGTTCATCATAGCAATGAGCATGTTCAGCAGCACTACCAGGGAGATGACGTTGTATGTCCCAAACATAGTAGCGCCCACAAACTCGGTAAACTCATGTCGGGCCTTCACATTGGTAACGTAGAGATTTAAGAGGCCAAAGACAGACCAGAAGAGTGACTGAAGGGTTTCAAAGAGCCTAAAAGAGATGCGAGAGCAGGTTAGTTTTGGAAAGAGATTACGAGAAGAGAGCAAACATGATGTGGCCTATAAAAGGGCAGTCAGATTTGGAACAGGTAGACTGGTTTGCTTGTGTACCTCGTGGATTTTGGTCTCTTTCCTACTACCACAGGATAGCCAGGTCATTTCATTTTGATGTTTTGCACGTCTACTTGTAATATTATCTCTTCCCTCTCTGTACTGGTAATCTAAAAATGCTCAGAACTTATTTCATGGGCTATTTCCTCTGTCAAACAATGCTATTTCCCACCTTCAGATCATGTTATCTATTACCTTTCTAATTATTCGGGGCCAGTAAATGCAGAGTATAAAACATGGAACTTTACAAGTTGGAGCAGGGCTTGAGAGATGTCTCAATGGTTTAGACCACTTGCTGCTCTTCTTAGAGGACCCAAGTTCAGTTTCCAGGACCATGTTACAGCTGTGTGTAACTCCAGCTCCAGAGAATCTGTCTCTTCTGGCCTCTTAGGCATCTGTGCTTGTGTGCACACCCTGACATAAACACACACACACACACACACACACACACACACACACACACACACACGTAATTAAAAAAATTAACGTAATCTGGAGCTTGGGCTATACTGCACCATGTTGAAATCTCATCTGATATTTGATTCCTCTCACTCACTGAGTAAGTGTGAGGGCAAGTTGCCTTTCCTCTCTACCTTTGTTTTGGTCCAGGTGATGGAGTATAGAGACTCACAAATATGATCTCTATCACTGTATTGTACCTGAGACCAAACTTGCTACTTTGTGGCTCTCATAGGGCTCAGATACTACTAAGCTCAGTGGAAGAGCATGATGAATCTCAAAATAATATTTATATGGTTTTTTATTTTCTATATTCTTTGTTTACATTCCATATGATTTCCCTTTTCCCGGTTCCCCCCTCCCCAAAAGTCCCATAAGCCCTCTTCCCTTCGCCCATTCCTTGATCAAACCCCTCTCATTTCTCTGTCCTGGTATTCCCCTACATTGCTGCATCAAGCCTTTCCAGGACCAGGGCTCTCTCCTTCCTTCTTCTTGGGAATCATTTTATATGTTAATTGTGTCTTGGGTATTCAGAGCTTCTGGGCTAATATCCACTTATCAGTGACTGCATTCCATGTGTGTTCTTTTGTGAATGGGTTACTTCACTTAGGATGATATTTTCGCTGGGCAGTGGTGGTGCACGCCTTTAATCCCAGCACTTGGAAGGCATAGGCAGGTGGATTTCTGAGGTTGAGGCCAGCCTGGTCTATAGAGTGAGTTCCAGGGCAGCCAGGGCTACACAGAGAAACCCTGTCTCAAAAAAAAAACAAACCAAACCAAACCAAACCAAACCAAACCAAACCAAAACAAACCAAACCAAAACAAACCAAAACAAAACAAAACAAAAGGATGGTATTTTCCAGTTCTAACCATTTGCCTAAGAATTTCATGAATTCATTGTTTTTAATTGCTGAGTAGTATTCCTGTTTTAATGATATATACAGTAAGACATTAGGCATTATTAAAAACTCACTCTTTATGCATGGTTTACATGTTCTTTTTAAAAATAAAATTGACAAGAACATACTGTGTGGGCTAGACTGGCCTCGAACTCAATGAGATTGCCTGCCTCCTCCTCCTCCTCCTCCTCCTCCTCCTTCTTCTTTGGTTTTTCGAGACAGGGTTTCTCTGTATAGCCCTGGCTGTCCTGGAACTCACTGTGTAGACCAGGCTGGCCTCGAACTCAGAAATCCACCTGCCTCTGCCTCCCAAGTGCTGGGATTAAAGGCATGCGCCACCACTGCCCGGTTCTGCCTCTGCTTCTTGATTGCTGGGAATAAAGGCATGTACCAACACATCCTGGCATGTTTTATACTTATATGAATACATTATTATCATGACTCATAAAACTTTACTGTGAAAAACAGCAACATTTCCATTGTAAGAGGTGTTACTAATCTATAAAGTGCTACGGCACTGCCAAGAAATGGAGAAAACAGGTTATGGAGACCCTAGAGGCATATCCAAGAGATGCTTTTTAGACAATAACTAGATGATCTCAAAAATCTGTGGAGGAAATAGTGACTTTTTCATAAGGAGAAACCAATAAATCAAAGGAAGACTTTACTCTTATGGATGATGTTACGTTCAGAGATTGGTTGGCTCAAGGACACCGAGTTAGTAACTGCTGAGCCAGAATTCAAGGGCAGGCCTGTGTGACCTTGCCAAGTCATTACATCAGTCTCTGTGAGATAGCTTCACAAATTACTGCTTTCTGTTCTAGTCTCCACAGACAAACATGGGACTTTGCAGAACTCTGCCTACAGCGATGCAGTGCAGACGGCTCATGATGGCACGTCGGGCGTTTTTCAAGCAAGAAAAATTGCAGAACACAAAAAAACTACTCTATTTTTTTTTTTTTGCTTTTTCTTTAAAGATTTATTTATTTATTAGGTACATAAGTACACTCTGTCTTCAGACACACCAGAAGAGGGCATCAGATCCCATTACAGATGACTGTGAGCCACCATGTGGCTGCTGGGACTTAAACTCAGGACCTTAGGAAGAGCAATCAGTGCTCTTAACCACTGAGCCATCTCTCTAGCCAAAGAAAACTACTCTTAACAATGAATATACTTTTTCAGTTTGCTCAAAAAATGACTGTTCCTTTGCAAGGTAGAATCTGGAGTATCAGGAGTTCAGTGTTGTCCTCAACCACACAGTGATTTGGAGGCAAGACTGGCCTACATGAGACCCTGTCTCAAATTGGAAAAAGAAAAGTTTTCCTCACAATGTTTTTTCTGAACAGTGCTGGAGATAGACCCAGAAGCATGTACATGCTATGCAAGTCTTTTAACCCTGAACTCTACCCCTAGCCCAAGAATTTGCTTTTTTTTTTTTTTTTTTTTTAAAAAAAAAGGAACTTATCTCATTGGATTGCTTCAGTTCATCTGTAATGTACATATAATAATTTCACAAATTTTGGGGGTAAAGTTTTGATACAGGGAGATTCTATGTGATGACCAAATCATGTTGATTGATATCTTTAATGCCTCTAGGATTTGTCATTTCTTTATGCTAAAACATTACAATCCCATCTGCTAGCCAGTGTGCAATATATACTGTCCTTATGTAGAGTCATCTTACTGAGGACAAGAACTCTGGGGCTCTTTGTTCCTATCTTAGTACAACACCCTTCCCATTGGCCAAGCTTTCCTACCCTTCCTCATTTCAGAGAGGTGCCAGTCAGTTCTAGTACTAGACTTCCAAAAACTTACTTTTTTCTCCATTTCAAAGCTTATATTTTGTTTGTTGCAAGTAAATGCTAAGTGATGAGGCATTGGCCCTATGAAGTTTCGATAGATGCCCCAGTGTTGGGGAATCAAGGGCAGGGAGGTGGGAATGGGTGGGTGGGTGGATGGGTGGAGGAACACCCTCATAGAAGCAGGGGGAGGGGTGATGGGATAGGGAGTTTCAGAGGAGGGGGTGGGGGAATGACCAGGTAAGGGGATAACACTTGAAATGTAAATAAATTAAAATAAAATTTAAAAACAGAAAATGAAAATCAGTAAGATGGGAGTCTATATAGTTGAGGGGCCAGGACGTGAGAAGCAGGGGTTATGATAAGTAGGAGAACAGATAAGATATGCTGGGAGTACAGATCTGTGCCACTGTCTTGAGCTTATGCGATGCTGAGGATAGAGCACAGGCTTTGTGCGCAGTAGGCAAACACTCTACCAACGGACCTGCATTCTCAGCGCCTCGTCTGAATTGCCAGGAGACTGGAAGAAGTCAGAGCTAAGTAATGCATTGTATCACACAGCTCAGCAGAAGGTTAAAAATAGGGAGCTATGAGGTGCAGAAATCTAGTTCTGCTATCAGGGCACAGCCAGGGCTTGGTGGTGTTTTTTACACATTAGAAGCCAGGACCATATGTAACTGCACAGAACCAGTTCTATTCCCATATTCTTGGTTCAAGGGCAGATTAGAGCCTATATGTCTGGATTTATATCATGGCTCTGCCACTTAGGATTTATGCAACTGACAGCAGCTTGGTTAATTGCTTTGGACCCTAATTTTTCATACATACAATGGGTAATAATAAGACTGACTACCTCACGGCCAGGGCGGGAGGATAAAGTGTGTTTGTTCACATAGGCCTGATTTATAAGAGCACTTGGCGCTCAGAGCACTCGCAAACTAACTATTTTTATTACTATTGTTGTTAAGCCCTCTATCCTCATATTCCTATGTTCCTTGTAGCTCTTTGAGTCTTTATAGATTATTATTCATTTGTGTCTCTCGTACTACATAGTTGTGAAAATAATACATCTGCTTCTTGTGTTTTAGAATTTTTACAGGCCAGTGGGATGCCAAGCTGCTTACCATCAAGTCCAAAGGCCTGAGTTTGATCCTCAGAACGTACATGGTAGAGAAAGAAAAGCTACTCCTGTGAGTTGTTCTGCAATACACTATGGCGCATGCTCACCCACACATGTACACAAGTGAATACAATTCATAGATGAAAACATAAAGTTTCCACTTTTTGATGTAGACACCTTTTATGTGTGATCTTCATATGTATTATTTGCATAGCTGCCCCACTCTCCACCTAGCAAGGACAAAGGCTACCTGACAAAACTACCTACACTTTGTGTGAAAATCAGTAGGATCTTTCTTTATGTCTTTCCTTCTTTCCTTCCTTCTTTCCTTCCTTTCCTTCCTTCTTTTCTTCTTTCTTTCTTTCTTTCTTTCTTTCTTTCTTTCTTTCTTTCTTTCTTTCTTTCTTTCTTTCTTTCTTTCTTTCTTTCTTTCTTCCTTCCTTCCTTCCTTCCTTCCTTCCTTCCTTCCTTCCTTCCTTCCTTCCTTCCTTCCTTCCTTCCTTCCTTTCTTTCTTTCTTTCTTTCTTTCTTTCTTTCTTTCTTTCTTTCTTTCTTTCTTTCTTTCTTTCTTTCTTCTTTTGGTTTTTTTTGAGACAGTGTTTCTCTGTGTAGCCATGGCTATCCTGGAACTCAGTCTGTAGACCAGGCTGGCCTCGAACTCAGAAATCTGCCTGCCTCTGCCTCCCAAGTGCTGGGATTAAAGGTGTGCGCCACCACTGCCCAGCCAGTGGCATGTTTCATAATTTTCTGATGATACAGGACTGGGAAGGATAGCTAATACATTGAAATGAAGGATCAAGATCAAAAAGGGAAGTCGCCCTTTACCTCTACACTCATGCCGGGGCATACGTGCTCCCCACAAAATATAATAAAAAAGATTTGAAAACATTTCAACAGTGGAAGCAAAGGGCTGAAACTAACAGATGGAGTATAAGAGAGAACCATGTATAGCTTTTCTCTTCAGCCAAGAGTCCAATACTGAAGGAGCGATTGGGAAATAAGCCAAGGGGATTTGCTGAAAACAGGCTTTAATGTGATCAATAGAGTGGCAGAGCTGGATAAGGCAATTTAAGCCACCTATGGGATAGAAATAGAAGCAGATGATCTATAATTAAGAATAAGATTGCTGGGGGATGGAGAGATGGAGCAGCCGTTAAGAGCACTGACTGCTCTTCCAGAGGTCCTGAGTTAAATTCCCAGCAACCATATGGTGGCTCACAACTGTCTGTCATGGGATCTGATGCCCTCTTCTGGTGTCTGAAGACAGCTACAGTGTACTTAGGTACATAATAAATAAATCTTTAAAAATGAATAGGATGGCTTCACGCTCGTCCATGTTGCAAATGGCTTCCTTATAGAACTGGTGACTCTAGACAAGGTCAACCAAATTCCCCAGTGTTTATTTCCTAGTGATATGGTATAATATTTATATGATATGTTACCAGTGGGAAACATCTGAGAGAAGCTCCATAGGTTTCTCTTATATTATTTCTTATGGTCGCACACATATAAATCTATAATTATCTCCAGATTAAAAGTGATAGTTATCAATTGTCTTCATTGTTCCAACTATTTGATGGGTATTTTGTATACCTTTAGGTCCTGGGCTGATGTATGGTAAGTACAAACTTACTTATGGTGGGAGTCTCAGTTTGGTAGGGACAGAGACAGACGACTAAGATACAGAAGGTTATATATTATAGAAGACAAGTGTTTACAATGCTGTATGGCAAGAAAAGAAATCTGCAGCTGAAAGAGGGCAAGAAAAGATTTTAAAATCAGAGATATTTAAAATCTAGAGGGATGGGAAAAGTTTGCCAAACTGACTAGGTGTGGTGTGTGATGGCTAATATTGGTGGTCGCCTTGACACACCTGGAAAGAGGGAACCTCTTTGGAAGAATTGCCTCCATCAAATAGGCCTCTGGGTCTTTCTGTGAAGGTATTTTACTGATTGCAAATTTATGTGGGAGGTTCTAGCCTGCTGTGTGCCATTTCATCCCTAGGCAGGGAGAAAAGTTGTGGAACATGAGACTGAAACCAAGTTAGTAAGCAGCAGTTCGCCATGGTTTGTGCTTCAGTTCTTGCCTCCAGGTTCCTGCCTTGAGTTCTTGCACTGATTTCCCTCAAGGACTGATTGTGACTTGGAGGTATAAGATGATATAAAGTTCTCCTCCAAGCTGCTTTTGGTCAGGGCCTTTTATTACAGGAAGATAAATCTAACCTGAACTGTGTGGACAGATATTCCAGGCAGAGAGATTACTGCATTCTGTATAAGACCCATGCAGCTGAGACAAGACACTTTCATGCCTCTGGGGAGCAGAAAAAACGACTATGAAGGAAAAGTGTGTAGAGGCCTGTGTTCAAATTTCCAAGCCCCCTGCATGGTATGGTACAAGTTGGGTTTATAGAGGAGAATGGTGTAGACTGGATAGGCGTTGAAGCCGGAGTTGGTGGGATTATACTGGGCTTTCTATAGAAATTTCCACAGACTGTGGAGGAACATTATTATAAGGGGAGATAGGAGTAGAGGCAGGGAGACCAGTTAAGAGGCTGTTGCTGCAGTCCTTAGGATATAGGCCTGAACCTAAACAGTGTTTCTCTCTGTCTCTCTGCTTCTCCATCTCTATCTTTGTCTCTGTCTCTGCCCCCCCTCTCTCTGTGTGTGTATGTGTGTATGTGTGTGTGTGTGTGTGTGTTGTAGGAACTTTAGAAAGCAGAACTGACAGGGTGAGTGGAAACACTCAGTGTTTCATGAAGAATAGTTTAAGCATGTCAGATGACTTGTAGGATTCTGGCTGCTGTCATTTTATGAGCTGAGGAATCAAAGAGAAACTAAGTTAGAGTGACTATGGAGATAAGTGATTTAGTTGCAGACCTTCTGGGTCTTGAGGAGCATGTGGAATGATTAGCCATGTGTTCTCAGGCCTCTGTAGATGAGTGCCTGGATCACTGAAAACAGATGCAGGACGGAGAGGTTAGCATTCTTACACTTTCACCCTGTATCCCTCGCAAACTCTATGATGATGAGCATGATGTTGCTTTCCTTACTGACTCTTCCAAGTGCAGGTGAAGGTCGGGCACTCCCAATACAGAATGCAGAGCTCAAATCAACAGCAAACAGTGTTGCCATGTAGTTGTTAGCAAATATATAGTGTTCCTCACAAAGTTTCCTCTCAAGAGGAAAAAAACTCACCACATTTTAAAGCACAATAGCAATGGTGTTCCTTGAGAATCATAAGGAAGGTATGCTTTGTTAAGTGAACACCAAACATTTTATGAAGTATCTAAACAAGCTCACATTCCCTTTCCATAAAAATCTGCCTTTCTCAGGAACCTAGCATAACTGTCCTCTGAGAGGCTGCACCGAGCGGCCGCCTATGGAAACAGAGGCAAAGACCCATAGCCAAACATTAGATGGAGCTTGGGGAGTCTTGTTGAAGAGTTGGGGGAAGGATTGTGACCTGGAAGGGACAAAGATTGTACAGGAAGACCAACAGACTCAACTAACTTGGATCCTTTTGTGCTCTCAGAGATTTAGCCACCAACCAAACAGTGAGCATGGGCTAGACCTAGGCTCCCCACACATATGTAGCAGATGTGCAGCTTGCTCTTTCCAGTTGTTCCCAAACAACTGGAGTGGGTGTGGTTCCTGATTCTGTTGCCTGCTTGTGGATCCTGTTCCCCTAACTGGGCTGCCTTGTCTGACTTCAGTGGGAGAGGATGTACCTTGTCCTGTGGTGACTTGATGTGCCAGGAGGGGGTATGATACCTAGAAGGGGGCTCCCCCTTCTCAGAGGAGAAAGGGAGGGGGAAATGGGGGAATCTGTGTGAGGGGTTACTAGAAGGAGGGGGGCTGATATTGGGATGTAAAATGAATAAATAAATAAATAATATTAAAAAGCTGTCTTTCTGATGTTCCACAGAGCAGCATGCATTTTAGATATTATTATCAATGCCAAGGTTGAAGTGTTTAAAAGAAAACAAATTTGAATCAGGGCTCTTTTGGAAGAAACCAATCCAAAGATGGAAGGAAAACTGAAGTGATATTACTGCTAATTTGGATCCAACATGACAATGCTTCTTTATCCCTGGTACCTCGAGATATAATTTCAGGTATGGCAGATGCCCATTCTTGTTGATAGGCCCTGCTAAGCAAATAATGGGAGCACTATTTCAGTTGGCCACAGGAGTTTTGATAATGATTACAAACTCACAAGGAGGCACTTTATTGTCAGATCTCACTTGGAAAGGGTGTTGGTAAGGACCCAGCCTCCTAGAAAGCACCTTGCATCTAATTGTGTTCCATCCTTTCTAACACTTTTATGTGAATAATGTAGTGTCTTGGTGCAAATGACTCCAACCAAAGAGTGAGCATGGGCTGGACCTAGGCTCCTCACACATATGTAGCAGATGTGCCGCTTGCTCTTTGTATGGGTCTCCAAACAACTGGAGTGGGAGGGGTCCCTGACTCTGTTGCCTGCCTATGGAACCTGTTCCCCTAACTTGGGTGCCTTGTCTGACTTCAGCAATTGCAGAATTGCTCTTCATAATGAAATTAGGTTAATAACCTGGAGTCCTGTCTCCAGAATCATGCAAAAGAAGAAGGCAGACTTCCTAGTGGTGAAGAACCAGCAAAATGCTAAGTTACTGTTGTACACTCTGGCTTGCCTTAACAACACTGCTTTTTCTTGACCAACTCACCCTGGATCTTCACCTTCTCCTTTTTCCTATCTGCAATTTCACTCTGATCTCTGGGAGGAGAAATGGGTGATGGTCTGGTGGAGGTGAAGACTGCTTCAGTGGCCAATGGAATAGGCCAACATGTTTCACTCCAACATGTTAACTGGAAAGATCATTTGAAAGATAGAGTGAAGAAGAATGTCTGGAGACAAACATATTTGGGAAGACCTTTGTCTTCCTGTGATGGAGATCCACAGTGGAGGACTCTGAGACTTATTTCAGGAAAAAAAGTTCAGATTTTGTCCAAACATTTCTGAAACACATCCTACCTCAGACTCTATTTCATGCCTGTTACCAGTGCATTGAATGGTGGGATTTATATGACTCACTTGCTTTCGGAACCATAGCTAGAGGCAAGTCACACGGAGAGGAGAGAATGCATTGAGTTTTCTGATGAGTACATTTGATCAAATTAAAATCCCTTTGGGAAACCGGCTCCGATGATGAAAACCTGTAATCCTAGCACTTGGGAGGTGGAGACAGGAAGAATTCAAGGTTGTTCTCAGCTACACAAGAAGTTCAAAGCCAGCCTGGGATAATATGAGACCTTGTCCCCAAAAGATAGCCTCTGTAGAAACCCTTTGTCAGTGGCTTTTGGTTGTTGTTTTTGAGATAGAGTGTTGCTATGTAATCTAGGCTGTCCTCAAACTTGTAATCCTCCCTTGTCCTGGGAGTGCTGAGATTCCAGGCCATCACTTGACCTGGCTGTGGCTAGAAAAGATTTTTCTAGAATGTCATAGTCCACTGGACTGACTTACAGAATTAAGGGAAAAATTGGTGAAAGGGGACAGCAAGATGCCTCAGTGAGTAAAAGTGCTTGTCACCAAGTCTGATGACCTGAGATTGAGCCCAGAACCTACATAGTAGAAGGAGAGAACCAATATCCAGAAGTATCAGTGTCATGTATGTGATCTCTTTCTCTCTCTCTCTCTCTCTCTCTCTCTCTCTCTCACACACACACACACACACACACACACACACACACACACACACATACACAACACATACACACATTAATTGGAATGTTATTTGGCCATAAAATATTGAAATTCTGACATCTGTAGGAACATGAATTAATGCAAAGGTTATTAATATGAAGTGAAATAAACTAGCCATACAAAAACTGTAAGATGTCACCCATAAATGGAATGTAAAAGAATTGATATTGTAGAAGTACAGAGTGGAGTGGTAGTTACTAGAGCCTGAGGAGAGGAAGGTGGGAGGGGTGGGAGAGTTTGGCCAACCAAAACAATGTTGCAGTTAGACAGGAACAAGTAGGTCTGGTGATCTCTCATACAATAGGGAGACTATATATTAGAGTACACATTGTACATTTCAAAACGGCTAGAAGAGTTTCTGCTTGTTTCACCACAAAGGAATGAGAAATACTTTAGGTGATGAGCAGGCTAATTATCCAGATTTGACCATTGTACACGGTGCACATATATCAGAACTTCACATTATACCTCCAAGATTTGTATATTTATATGTGAAATGATTAGTTTAATGACGACTAAGGATCATGAAGAAGTGTTGGGTCTACAGAATGGGTATGAGATGGGCAAAGGAAAGGACACTGAAGTGTGGCTCCTAACCTAAGAAAATCATCCTTCCTGTCTTCCTTCATCCATTTCTCCCTTCAATCCTCTCTTCCTCCTTCCCTCCCTCCACCTTACCCTTCCTTCTTTTTGCATTTGCTCATTTTAGATGTGGTATCACTGTGTAGCCTAGGTGATTCTCAAACTCAAGAACTTCCTGCCTTGGCCTTCTGCAGGGAAAGGGGAAATCATTTGGAATGTAAACAAAAATATAGAAAATAAAAATATTAAAAAAAGAAGATGTGTAACTACATCAAATTTTGTTTTTTCTTTCTCTGTTCTATTTTCACTATCATTCTAAAGCCATTCAGGGGGTAAAAAAAAAAAAATCCAAAGTAGCAGGTCTTTACAGTAGGAAGGAAAAGCACAGAAATTACCTCTCTAAAAGTTGTGGTCTTCTGGACCAACTTCTATACTGCAAATTGGAGCAGAGACATTTCCAGCCACCACCATGCCTCCAATTCTTACATTGGTCTAGTAGGCTAGCTAACAATACATTTGCCTCAAGCCTGTCTTACTCTGCCCTAGTGTGTGCATGCAAAAGGGAGTGCGTTAAGACCCTTTTGTCTTCTTTGCATTGAGCTTGACTTACAGTAGTTAAGTTAATTTTGTGGCCATGAGTTTCCTATGAATAATCTTGTGCTTTCACCTCCATCATGGCTACCACTCTTTGGGCGCTACAAGAAGTACTCAGAACTACTTTTTTAAAAATGGAATCACAGCATGGCTCGCTCTGTCTCTGTTTAATCTCTTTCTCTTTGAATACTACTTTCCTAGGTTGAAGGAAGTATTTTCTTCTACACCAGACCCTTTGGGTAGACCTGCAGAGAGCTCTGCTCTCCCCTGAGGAGATCCTGATGAAGCTGTGCATGGAACACAGAAGGAAAAGAAAGAAAGAAAGTAAACAGAAGAAAAAGTGATGCACATCTTACGTGGAGAAGGCGTTGTTCTGTTTTTCACATCGAATCCCCTTGCAGTTGTTGGGTTCATCAATAGCTCTGGTCTCATAGTAAAAATAAAGCTGGTTCAGTCCGTTGGCAAAAGCCAGTAGTACTAGGCAGTAGATAAAGAGAAATTTGAGTATATCAAGCAGCATGCGTCCCAAAGAGATCTGCAGAGGCCCTAAATGGGAGTTGGCTGTGAACAAGGATATGAGACGCAAGGAACTTAAAATGTTGGATATTGCGAAGAGTGCTTCTGCAATCAGAGTCGGGTGCCACATTTCCCATTCTTCCCTTGGACGAGAACCATTATACTGGGGGAAAAAACATAAGTGCACAGTATGAGAAGTACAGTATTTCCAAAAATTTCCCCCTTGCATTCTTCCACACACAAAATATGTACTCAACACTCTGCTTACATAAAATTCCCCATGCATGACACTGTTTGTTTGTCTTTTTGCCCCATTCAATCAGTACACAGTGCTAATAACGCTCTCCCTCCCACTCTTATCCAAATATATACCAAGCATATATACATAGCAGAAGGAATTTCAGAGCCATCATCTGCAGCAGCCACCTGTGGTTTATCAACAGACATTTTCTAACTGCGGATTTACCAGATTGTTGTTGAGTATTTCTGAAAAGGAGCCATTGGGGCCCCCAAGCTAGTGGGCACCAAATTATTTTCACTTCTCAGTGAAATTTCAACTCAGACTTATACCCCAACCCCCTCTCATTGGCTTGAAACACATGGCTAATTTGTAGTTACTGAAGGACAATGGATAGAGGTAGCCTCCTGTGCATTCTTTCTCCAGGCTCTGCTGCGTATAGTTTCAGGCTGGTAGAGAGTCCTTAGGGAGCCTTTCCTCAGAGCTTTCTGTTGCATTTTTAGCAGTTTGTAATGTATTCTACACCATTGCAAATGGCATGTCAACCTTCCAGGTAGCAAATTTAGTACTTCTCCACTTAGCAGCATATGGATGTATTTTGCTGTTTCTTTAACAACCTTACAAGTTAGAAAGGCCTTCTAGTGCAAATGAAGAGCCAGGAAGTTGAAGGAGAGGGAATAGCCAGATTTACAGAGTTGGTTGCCTATTTCCAGCCTCTTGAAGACCTCTGACTTTAGGAATGTGAGCCGTAGCCTCATGGCAAAGTGTGAGATGGTGAGGACTGGACTCCAATTTGGAAATCATCACTTAAAACTGTCTGTTCCTTTTACCTTCACAATAGAAAAGGATAATGCCCTTCCTACCTGATGGACATGTTTGGGATTCATTATTTATCTGCAAGAGTCTCTGTATTCCACAGGGGAGGATGGTATGGAAAAATAAGGAACTAATTGTTAACCTTCCCAAGGGCATGGTAGGTTTTGCCTGGAATTCAATCTGAAGCACGAATACTTTACACTCTCATTTAAGTATCACAATTTCTCAGTACAAAATGTAGGCAACTTTCCTGAGAAAAAGTGTTGGGGGCCAAATAATCTTGTGGGTGCTTCTCAAATGTGCTTCGCTTCCAACAACCAATAAAACCGATGGTGTTAAAAATCACTTGTGTGAATCCAAGGTTCTTCATTGTCAGAGGAATCAGAGAGACTGTGCCACATGTGTGCTTCTGTTTCAGATAGATGTTTTGGGGGGTGATCAGTTTTCTGTAATCTTAGTCAAATTTCCCATAAATTTACATTTTTCTTCAAAGGAAAGGAAACCCAAACCAGTTTTTGCCTCACTGTGAGCAAGTGGGTGGCATGCCTGGCTTACAAGAGGAACTGAAATACAGAATGGCTTGCTAAATATCATGCAGCAAACTTGGTGGCAGAGACAGAACTGAACTCCAGGTCCCTCAACATTAAGTCTAGCACTGCTTGCATGAAATGTCACTCAAGTGGGAATTGATCTCACAACACAGATGTTACAAAGGTCAATCCAAGTTTTGAGATCTATGTGAGAGATGGCAATTCTTTGGTGATAACCAAACAGAGCCTATATTTCAAAGTGAGAATGAATCACAGTGTAGAATTGATTTAACTTTCCATTCCCTCTCTCTACCACAGGGAAGCCTCGTGCTCACAGGATGGTGAATCTGGCTGTGTAGAATACTCAGACATGTGAAAGACAATTCTCCTGGGACATCTCTTGTTTGCATCTTATTGCTTTGGAGAAGTCCTTAGCAGATAGGTGATGAGTGTGGGAAATAAGGTTAGATTTCATCTAGCATAAATATCAATGTCATTATCTGTCAAGAGCCAGATAATGCATATGTTAATGCTTGTCAGCTATAGGTCTCTGTCATAACTTCTTAGCATTCCTTTTGTAGCACTAAAGTGAGCAAAAACAGTGAGCTAAATTTTGTCCATAGACCAGAGCTTAATAACTCCTGATCTAATACTGTAAATTTTAAAATGTATTTCTTAGATCCTCAGGGTTTAATGGAGACATCGTAATGACCATTGTGAGAGCCAAAGAAGCAGATTAGATGACACATTCTTTACCCCAACCCTAGCCCTTTGAGCTATTTCATACACTGTAGTTCTTTGTAAGTCTCTTCCTGATGATACATTTTCATGGAATACAAAGCTTGAAAACCACTAGTGGAGTTTAGTTTGCTTATTTATCAGAGGCAGGACTGAAGCTCTGAGAGGTGGAAGGACTGGTTGGTGGTAATCCACCTCACAGGTGGGCGGAGGGATTAAAATCATGTTTAATTAAGCTAGGTTAGCAATACTGGGAAAGAAATGCCATTTCTTGCATTCTTTGAAAACAGACTGCAATTTAAAACTTGGCCCCACTTCTTTGCAAAGAGGTGTGAATTACATTCTGTTAACCTAAAAGAAAAATCTGAAGAGGGGTCAGCTGACATGGGGACTCCATGATGGTAAGAACAGGAGGAGGTAATTTTGTCTATAGTAGAGTAAATGTTGGAGAAATGTCCACAAATCAGCACAGTCTTGATCTAGTCTGTGTAGTAATCAAGTTGAAGGAGGGATGGACCCAAGTGATATCCTAGAAGATGAAAAGCTGATTATTGCCCATTCAAGGGGTTGCTTGTAGGCACTGAGGGTCAGTCATATGTATAGTTGTCCTTTGGGGTTACTCTGGTGAATGTCTTTTGGTTCATGTTGCTTTAAACCCTGTGAGGAGGAGTATGTATTGTTAACTAAGTTTTCACTATAATAGGTCAAGAAAAACATGGATCTGTGAAAGCATGAAAACCTGAGTTCCGATCTCAAACACACCTATAAATGTCAAGTGCACTGCTGGGGAGAAGGGTGGAAACAGCTAGAACCCAGGAGCCTTCTGGTCAACCCATCTAACGGAAATGGTGAGTTCCAGTTTCAGTGAGAGACCATGTCTCAAAAAATAAGGTGGAGAGCTACTGAGGAAGACATTCAACAGGACTTGTTCATAAATATATATATATATATATATATATATATATATATATATATATATATATATATATCATTCTGCTCAGGGAATGTCTAAACTGGTTGCAATTTTTTTTTTTTTTGTGGATGAGAGGACCACAAAATGAAATTCTCATGTAAAACATCTAAATTCTTGAGGCTGGAGAGATAGATCAGAAGTTAAGACTGCTTGCCACTCCTAATGTTGAGGACCTGCATTCAATTCCCAGTACTCACACAGTGGCTTATAACCATCTGTCACTCTAAGGTTAGGGGATGGGTCTATATTTTCTGGCTCCCATGAGCACTAAGCATATGCACACTCATGCACACAAAATACCCATACACATAAATATGTTTAAAAATCGAAATTCTGCATGTGACATGTCTTGTTTGTGTTTCCTTTTAATGTTAAGAGGCAGAATTTAGAAACTTAGCTGAATGGGTTTATTAGACATTGAGATGGAGAAGTATTTAGCTCTTTGGAAGCATCATCAGTGAAATTAGGAAGATTATGTAATTACTTGATGTTGAGCATCTGTAGACACATTTTAATACCCCCAGACAGAAATATTTTTTTTCATCATTTATTCTAAACTTTCCTGGTTAAACAAAAACTAGTAAGTTGAAGATTACGAAGTTATGGTTTCTCTACTTATAAAGGAGATTTAAATATATATATAATATTTTTATTGATTATTTTTTAAAAATTCATAATGCAGACAGCATATTTTTTAAAAGGAAAACTGTGATATTTAGCCAGCAGAGTGCCAGAGGGACATGGAGTTAACCCAGGCTGGTTAACCAGAGAGGCCAACATTTTCTTTCCCTAGGCTTTTTCTTTTAAGAAAGTTGTAAGCATGTGTTAAATGATCGCCACACATATAAGGCATACTCTTGGGATCTTTTCAAAAATGTTTCATGAATGCATTCAATATTCATGCTCTATATAACTCTCAAGGTCTTACAATTTATGCAATATGCATATTAGGCATGTAAAAATAAACGAAGTTGTTGGAGACTTGGGGGACAGCCATATTCCCATTCTAAAAGTCCTCAATGTGAAATTGAATACTAAAAGCACGACTGACTAGACATCTTGGGGAATAATTGTCAGCCTTAGCTCATGGGGAAAAACTCAAAGCAGGGTATAAGGAGAATAGCCATGCCTGCTATTATTAAATAACAGACCTAGACTCAGACCTGTGGTTACCCCCAAATATAGTGGCTTGTGGAAAGGTGCCTGGAACTTTACTTCATACTTCTCTCATTTTGCTTGGGGAAGGTCATCTTACACGGGTTATATCTCTGCTGATGAGAGAACCAGATTCTACCCACTTATAGATCTCAATAAAATTGCAAAAAATTGCAATTGTGCATATTTTAAAATTATTTTCAGAATAATTCAAGGTGCTTATGTATGGGGAAAGTATCAAGGTGACAGGGTATGCTCAGTGTAGACATTTTCTGAACTGGGTAGGGGGATGTAGGGTGAGTGATAATAAAATTTTGTTTTTTTTTAATGAATTGAACAATTATCCTGACAGAAGACATAATGAAGAAAGCAGAGGTTATTGTAGGTAAACTCATGTGTTGTACAGTTTCCGGGGTTCTGCTGCTTGCTATACAAAGAATGGGTGGGGAAGTGGGGATATTGGCTTTGTGAAACAATGACTCAGAAGGTAAAGGAGAGGGGACACTATCTATACTACAGAGAGGAATCAGTTTTGTTCTGCATATCTCCTCATGGAGGAGTGCTTACCAATGGCTATAGCAGGGAAAGATTAGTCAGATGTACAATAACTGATATTACTAAAGTGATAACATATAAGAGGCTTTTTGGAGGTAATACATTTAGTGAATTTACTGTCCCTACCCTGTGTGAGCATCAGTGTGCCATCTCCTTCCAAAGAATGTTATAGATATTTAAGGACTGAAGGCTGAAGACAACTCTACCCTAATAGTCTGAGAAACATATAGATTCCTGTGAAAAAAAGATGTTCCTTTCTTCATTGGATTTGCTTACGTAGACACTACTTACACACTACTGAAAACGTCTCTGTAGTATTTCCTACTGCAGATGGGACACACATTAGTTTTTCCCATAAACTCTGCCTGATCCCAATATGAAAGTTTATTTACATAACCCAGACAAAATAACAGGGGAAGAAAGATGGTAGACATCCCATTTTACCTTGACGTAGGCCACAATCTTCAAGGAAATGGTCGCCAGGTAGAGGGAGTTCATTGCAAAATCCATCAGGTTCCACCAATCATGGATGTATTCCGTGAATCCACCATCCCACATTTCCTTTATCTCCCCCCAAATGAAACCTGAAGAATGGAGGCAATAAGTTTATTCCTATATCAAGACAGTGTTGAGCATCACAACAGAAGTTTTCCAAATGAACAAAGATGAGATTCATGAATGAACTGGGTCCAGTGGGTAAGACTCTAAGAGGTGGAGATCCCTTATCTTTCTTTCATCAGCTACCCCATCTCCATTTCCCAACCTTGAATTTGTCAAAGCTAGGATGTAATTTGCCTTCGATGTTCTTAACCCCCCTTCTCACCAGTCTCTCTCCTCGTTCCTGTCCCCTTCTAGCCTTGGTATCCCCCTTTCTACTTTCACGTCATATGTGTTCCCTTTCTCTAGCTCATGGTCTTCTTTCTATGTGTGTGCCTCACATTCACAGTCATGCTCACATACGAGATAATGAAGTGTTTGCCTTTCTCAGTCTAGGTAACCTTGTGCAATATATTTTCTGGATCCATCCGGTTTCTTGTATGTTTCACAATTTGACTATTCCTTGCAATGGAACAAACTCCTATTGTGTGTACGGACCCCACCTTCATTATTCACCAATTTGTTCATGGGTATCTAGGCTGGTTCCATTTCCGTACTATTGTCAATAGTGCAGCAAGAAATAGTGCAATGGTGGGATATTGGGTTCTTTGGGAACCTGACCCACAAATAGTATAGTTTTATGAGGAGCCATCACACTGATTTCCACATTGCCTGCAGAAGTCTCTCATAACCAGTAGATGAGGCTTCTTTCCCTACACCTGGCATCACTTACTTTCTTGATGCTAGCCATTCTGACTAGGATGAGATAAAATTTCGAAGGAGTTTTAATTTTCATTCCCTTGATGACTAATGGTGATAAGTACTCCCTAAACTATTTATTTTCCACTTTGTTCTTCTTTATTTTTCTTTTATGGGATATTTTCTTTATTTACATTTCAAATGTTACCACTTTTCCAGGTCTCCTCTTTGGAAACTCCCTATCCCCTCCCCCTCCCCCGCCCCTATGAGTGTGCTCCCCACCCTCCACCCACTCATCCACTCCTGCCTCCCTGCCCTGGCAATCCCCTTCACTGGGGCATCGAACCCCCTCAGGCTCAAGGGCCTCTGGTTCCACTGATGCCCAACAAGGCCATCCTCTGCCACATATGTGGCCGGAACCATGGACTCTCCATGTGTACTCTTTGGTTGGTGGCCCAGTTCCTGGGACCTCAGAGGACCTGGTTGGTTGGCATGGTTGCTCCCGTCATAGGGCTGCTCTTCGTAATTGGAGGCGGTTATGGTTTTCTCTTAAGCTTTAGTTTAGCTACTACAATTTTAGGCACTGGATTCTCCATTCTCCCCATTTTGGAATGTAATAAATTGACTTTGTCAGTATTGTTCTACTGTCTTTAATTTCCTCTGGGTGCTAAGGAGAAAAGCTCCCACTGGGTTTTGATGTACTGACCAGGGACCACATTGCTAGATTCCAAAGAATTCAGGATCTCTTTTTTCTGTTCTCTTCTCATATGATGTGTGTGTGTGTGTGTGTGTGAAATATTGCCTGATGACAGAGATGTTTCAGCAAAACTGTGTGACCATGGTCAAGATAATTAATCACCAGAATTTAAAGTATGGATCACTTAGGGATGCTCTTAACTTCTAGACTCAGGGTAAGACTTAAGATATCTCTGATAAAATTTCAAATCATGCTGAAAATGTTAGCTTGAGGTTCAGAGTTTAGGTCACAAAGACTTAGAAGATGGCATGTACTGGAGAATAGTGTCATCTAATTATGTCCAGAGGTCACAGGGAGATCAACTTTTACCATGGCTAGAATGAATTTCTCAGTTTTTTTTTTCTGCTTACTGTGGGATCAGTATTTCAATAGTACATAGAACCTGATCTAGGATTCTACAAAATAGACACAAACACTAGAAATCAGCAAAGTGCATGTGCTTCCTGGTTATTAGCAATGGGTATTTTTTAAATAGAATGCTCAGTGCTTGCCCTGTCTAGTTTCCCTGAAGGCTATAGTGAGTGGCACAAAGCTTTCTTCCTTAAGCCATCTAACATCCATATTTTCAATCCTAGAAGATGTTAGGTGAGCAGATGCAAGCTCTGAGAACATCCTTATTTTACAATGGCTCATGGATAATTGAGTGATCACAAACTAGGTTAGAAGGGACCACATTTCTTAGATTCTCAACACAGGCTTACTAGAGGGGTCCTAATTCAGAGGTACTCTGGGTACACACCCCACTAAATGCATGTCCAGTATCTTTTAAAGTGGGACTAGCAGACAGCCTACTCATTATTGTCTTTCTGTTTCACTTACCTAGAACCCAAGGTAGTATCATCCATTCCACAACCGTTGGGGGAGGTCCTTGAACATGGAGATCTGTTCTGACAATATGCTGAGAAGCCAGGAGAAGCATGAAGAGGAAGGTAAGATAGGATGCTGTGTGGCAGATGAACTTGATAAAGGGTTTCTTGATGAAAAGCCCAAGGTTGCTTCTGGGTGAGATCAGATAGGCAATGGACAGCATAGGAAACAGGAATCCAATGGTCATGCAGGTCAGAAGCTTGACTACCCAATGTTTTCTCCGCCATCCAGGGAAGCCATCATACCACAGGGTAGCCAGCAATTGTTGGCAGTTTGGCTGTGCAACAAACTGGGAAAAGAAAAGAACAAGTTAGGCACCTGAGATGCCCAGGAAAAAGTCAATGCTCATAATACTTCCTTCCACAGTCTTCTCCAGCAAGAGCCTATGTGACACAGAGGAGAGACTGAGAGTCATTAAAAGCACATTGAAAAAAATCTAGCTCCCCAGGTCTATTCCTGATGGGCTGAGACTCCCTAAGTTATGGAGGGATTGAGCCTGGGTATCAGTTTTCTAAATTTTTCTGGGAATATATGTGCATCTCAGTTGAGAATCCTGAGGATTTTTATTTCAGACCGATTTACTTCTGCTCATTCCCTTATCCTACATGAGGTCACTGTCAAGTGTACAGTTGGTTTGGGGAAACACAAACTGCCAGAGAATAAACTGTGCCTCTGGCTATGGCTTGAAATGGAAATTAGTTCCCTTTTTGATTTTTGCCTTTTTCCCATTTTGTTTTGAGTATCACTTGGCTGGTTTGCAATAAATAAGGTTGCTACTTTGCTATCTATTTAATACCCATTCTAGCCTAGACATACAACACAGGAAAAATATTTGGGGGCCAACACTGTAATATTGTATACTAACTCAGCTGGGATTTGACTTAAGGCAATTTACAAAGTGTCAGTGATTAATAATTAAGGAATAATCAGCAATGCAAGTTACCCTCCAGCTGCTACTTCCTGGTAAGTGACTCAATAGGGAGCTCAGCTGTCAACCATGATTTGAAATACTGCCTACATTTGACTATTCAAGCTTCCCTGGGGACAGATTAACATAGCTATACCATGTAGCATACTAATACAAAGGACAGAAACCTCTTCCATCATTTACCTAACACCTAAGGCAAACTATCCCAAATTTCCTATTATATTTACAATGACCAGAAAGTCTCAATCAAGTCATTCTTTCCCTGACTCTACTCAATGGGTAGACTATATTTCTCAGCATCCCTGGCCATTTGACTAAATTCTCATTAACCAAATAGGAAGAGAAACAATGTGCAACAATTCCAGGAGTGGCCCTTAGAAGTGTCGCATGTGTCTCCCTCTGTGGCTTTTGGGGAGCTTTTGAGAGCCCATGTCCTTCAATATACATGAGGAAGATAAAAAATATTCTGCTGACCAAGAATATTTATCTTGAAACATTACATTCGTTTGAAAATTCTATAGTATTTAAGCCACCATATGATTTTAGGTTTAAAGCAGTTGAAAACTATGATACTGTGAAATATAATCTCAATGAGTAAAGAGATGGCTCAATGTTTAAAAGTAGGGAGGCTCTTGCAGAGGATTCAGGTCAGTTCTAAGGACCCACATGGTGCCTAAAAAGCATTTGTAACATGCCAGTTCCAGGGGATCCAGTGCCTCCTTCTCGCCTCTATGGACACAGGCACACATACATACACAAAGGCAAAACCATCACACACACATACACATACACACACACACACACACACACAAAATATACCAAAATATTTTCTAATTTGCAAAATATTTTTATCCTTTGACTTTATCATCCTTTCCACAAATACATACACAAATCATATAGATCCTTTTTACTTTTCTAGGTATACTGGCTGGTTTTGTGTGTCAACCGGACATAGGCTGGAGTTATCACAGAGAAAGGAGCTTCTGTTGAGGAAGAGCCTCCATGAGATACAGCTGTAAGGCATTTTCTCAATTAGTGATCAGGTTGGGAGGGCCCATTGTGGGTGGGGCCATTCCTGGGCTGGTTGTTCTGGGTTCTATAAGAGAGCAAGCTGAGCAAGCCAAGGTAAGCAAGTCAGAATGTAGCACCTCTCCATGGCTTCTGCATCCACTCCTGCCTCCAAGTTCCTGCCCTGTGTGAGTTCCTGTCTTGACTTTCTTTGGTGATGAACAGCAGGTGTAAGATGAGTAAACCCTTTCCTCCCCAACTTGCTTCTTGGTCATGATGTGCAGAAACAGAAACAGTAGGCATCACAGACTATGCCAAAGAAGCCCAAGAAGATACAGGGAAGTTGAAGGGGAAAGCTAGATCTTCAGATGCAATGGAAAAGAAAAAGAAAAAAGACCACTCAGAGTATCAAGTCTACTGAGGAAAACAGATGTATAAAGAGTAGGATGCTTTAAATTTTTATTACAGTTTATTAGTTCTCTCCTTAGAAATATGCCTCATCATAGCAGATAAAGTCACCTCAGAATCTTTTTTTTTTACAGTATATAGTTTCTTTTTTTTAATTTTTTTATTCGATATAATTTATTTACATTTCAAATGATTTCCCCTTTTCTAGCCCCCCATTCCCCGAAAGTCCCGTGAGCCCCCTTCTCTTCCCCTGTCCTCCCACCCACCCCTTCCCACTTCCGCGTTCTGGTTTTGCCGAATACTGCTTTACTGAGTCTTTCCAGAACCAGGGGCCACTCCTCCTTTCTTCTTCTACCTCATTTGATGTGTGGATTATGTTTTGGGTATTCCAGTTTTCTAGGTTAATATCCACTTATTAGTGAGTGCATACCATGATTCACCTTTTGAGTCTGGGTTACCTCACTTAGTATGATGTTCTCCAGCTCCATCCATTTGCCTAAGAATTTCATGAATTCATTGTTTCTAATGGCTGAATAGTACTCCATTGTGTAGATATACCACATTTTTTGCATCCACTCTTCTGTTGAGGGATACCTGGGTTCTTTCCAGCATCTGGAATTATAAATAGGGCTGCTATGAACATAGTAGAACATGTATCCTTATTACATGGTGGGGAATCCTCTGGGTATATGCCCAGGAGTGGTATAGCAGGATCTTCTGGAAGTGAGGTGCCCAGTTTTTGGAGGAACCGCCAGACTGATTTCCAGAGTGGTTGTACCAATTTGCAACCCCACCAGCAGTGGAGGAGTGTTCCTCTTTCTCCACACCCTCTCCAACACCTGCTGTCTCCTGAATTTTTAATCTTAGCCATTCTGACTGGTGTAAGATGAAATCTCAGGGTTGTTTTGATTTGCATTTCCCTAATGACTAATGAAGTTGAGCATTTTTTTTCTTTTTCTTTTTTTTTTTAATTTTTTTAATTTTTTTTTATTCGATATAATTTATTTACATTTCAAATGATTTCCCCTTTTCTAGCCCCCCCCACTCCCCGAAAGTCCCGTAAGCCCCCTTCTCTTCCCCTGTCCTCCCACCCACCCCTTCCCACTTCCCCGTTCTGGTTTTGCTGAATACTGTTTCACTGAGTCTTTCCAGAACCAGGGGCCACTCCTCCTTTCTTCTTGTACCTCATTTGATGTGTGGATTATGTTTTGGGTATTCCAGTTTTCTAGGTTAATATCCACTTATTAGTGAGTGCATACCATGATTCACCTTTTGAGTCTGGGTTACCTCACTGAGTATGATATTCTCTAGCTCCATCCATTTGCCTAAGAATTTCATGAATTCGTTGTTTCTAATGGCTGAATAGTACTCCATTGTGTAGATATACCACATTTTTTGCATCCACTCTTCTGTTGAGGGATACCTGGGTTCTTTCCAACATCTGGCAATTATAAATAGGGTTGCTATGAACATAGTAGAACATGTATCCTTATTACATGGTGGGGAGTCTTCTGGGTATATGCCCAGGAGTGGTATAGCAGGATCTTCTGGAAGTGAGGTGCCCATTTTTCGGAGGAACCGCCAGACTGATTTCCAGAGTGGTTGTACTAATTTGCAACCCCACCAGCAGTGGAGGAGTGTTCCTCTTTCGAAGTTGAGCATTTTTTAAGATGCTTCTCCGCCATCCGAAGTTCTTCAGGTGTGAATTCTTTGTTTAACTCTGTACCCCATTTTTTAATAGGGTTGTTCGGTTTTCTGGAGTCTAACTTCTTGAGTTCTTTATATATATTGGATATTAGCCCTCTATCTGATGTAGGATTGGTGAAGATCTTTTCCCAATTTGTTGGTTGCTGATTTGTCCTCTTGATGGTGTCCTTTGCCTTACAGAAACTTTGTATTTTTATGAGGTCCCATTTGTCAATTCTTGCTCTTAGAGCATATGCTATTGGTGTTCTGTTCAGAAACTTTCTCCCTGTACCGATGTCCTCAAGGGTCTTCCCCAGTTTCTTTTCTATTAGCTTCAGAGTGTCTGGCTTTATGTGGAGGTCCTTGATCCATTTGGATTTGAGCTTAGTACAAGGAGACAAGGATGGATCAATTCGCATGCTTCTGCATGCTGACCTCCAGTTGAATCAGCACCATTTGTTGAAAAGGCTATCTGTTTTCCATTGGATGTTTTCAGCCTCTTTGTCGAGGATCAAGTGGCCATAGGTGTGTGGGTTCATTTCTGGATCTTCAATCCTGTTCCATTGATCCTCCTGCCTGTCACTGTACCAATACCATGCAGTTTTTAACACTATTGCTCTGTAGTATTGCTTGAGGTCAGGGATACTGATTCCCCCAGATTTTCTTTTGTTGCTGAGAATAGTTTTAGCTATCCTGGGTTTTTTGTTGTTCCAGATGAATTTGAGAATTGCACTTTCTAACTCTGTGAAGAATTGAGTTGGGATTTTGATGGGTATTGCATTGAATCTGTATATTGCTTTAGGCAAAATGGCCATTTTAACTATATTGATTCTACCGATCCATGAGCATGGGAGGTTTTCCCATTTTTTGAGGTCTTCTTCCATTTCCTTCTTCAGAGTCTTGAAGTTCTTGTCATACAGATCTTTCACATGTTTGGTAAGAGTCACCCCAAGATACTTTATACTGTTTGTGGCTATTGTGAAGGGGGTCATTTCCCTAATTTCTTTCTCAGCCTGCTTATCCTTTGAGTATAGGAAGGCCACTGATTTGCTTGTGTTGATTTTATAACCTGCCACTTTGCTGAAGTTGTTTATCAGCTGTAGGAGTTCTCTAGTGGAGTTTTTTGGGTCACTTAGGTAGACTATCATGTCGTCTGCAACTAATGATAGTTTGATTTCTTCCTTTCCAATTTGTATCCCTTTGACCTCCTTATGTTGTCGAATTGCCCGAGCTAGTACCTCAAGTACAATATTGAAAAGATAAGGAGAAAGGGGGCAGCCTTGTCTGGTCCCTGATTTCAGTGGGATTGCTTCAAGTTTCTCTCCATTTAGTTTGATGCTGGCTACCGGTTTGCTGTATATTGCTTTTACTGTGTTTAGGTATGGGCCTTGAAATCCTGTTCTCTCCAAGACTTTAAGCATGAAAGGATGCTGAATTTTGTTAAATGGTTTTTCAGCATCCAGTGAAATGACCATGTGGTTTTGTTCTTTGAGTTTGTTTATGTAGTGGATTGTATTGATGGATTTCCATATATTGAACCAACCCTGCATTCCCGGGATAAAGCCTACTTGATCATGGTGGATGATCGTTTTGATGTGTTCTTGGATTCGGTTGGCAAGAATTTTATTGAGGATTTTTGCATCGATGTTCATAAGGGAAATTGGTCTGAAGTTCTCTTTCTTTGTTGGATCTTTGTGTGGCTTTGGTATCAGCGTAATTGTGGCTTCATAGAAGGAATTGGGTAGTGTTCCTTCTGTTTCTATTTTGTGGAATAGTTTGAAGAGTATTGGTGTTAACTCTTCTTTGAAGGTCTGATAGAATTCTGCACTGAAACCATCTGGTCCTGTGCTTTTTTTGGTTGGAAGACTTTCTATGACTCCTTCTATTTCTTTAGGCATTATGGGACTGTTTAGATGGTCTAGTTGGTCCTGATTTAATTTTGTTATTTGGTATCTGTCAAGGAAATTGTCCATTTCCTCCAGATTCTCCAGTTGTGTTGAGTACAGTCTCTTGTAGTAGGATCTGATGATTTTTTGGATTTCCTCAGTTTCCGTTATTATATCTCCCTTTTCATTTCTAAGTTTGTTAATTTGGATACTTTCTTTGTGCCCTTTGGTCAGTCTGGATAAGGGTTTATCTATCTTGTTTATTTTCTCAAAGAACCAGCTCCTGGTTTTGTTGATTTTTTTGTATGGTTCTCTTTGTTTCTACTTGATTGATTTCGGCCCTGAGTTTGATGATTTCCTGCCTTCTACTCCTCCTGGGTGAAATAGCTTCTTTTTCACCCAGGGCTTTCAGGTGTGTCATTAAGCTGGTAATGTATGCTCTCTCCATTTTCTTTTTGGAGGCACTCAGGGCTATGAGTTTTCCTCTTAGCACTGCTTTCATTGTGTCCCATAGATTTGGGTATGTTGTGTTTTCATTTTCATTATGTTCTAAAAAGTCTTTAATTTCTTTCTTTATTTCTTCCTTGACCAAGTTATCATTGAGTAGAATATTGTTCAGTTTCCACATGTATGTGGGTTTTCTGTTGTTTTTGTTGCTATTGAAGACCACTTTTACTCCATAGTGATCTGATAGGAGGCATGGGATTAGTTCGATCTTCTTATATTTGTTGAGGTCTGTCTTGTGACCAATTATATGGTCGACTTTGGAGAAGGTACCATGAGGTGCTGAGAAAAAGGTATATTCTTTTGTTTTAGGATAGAATGTTTTATATATATCTGTTAAATCTAATTGGTCCAAAGCTTCAATTAGTTTCATTGTGTCCCTGTTTAGTTTCTGTTTTCCTGATCGGTCCATTGAGGAAAGTGCAGTGTTGAAGTCACCCACAATTATTGTGTTAGGTGCAATGTGTGCTTTGAGCTTTAGTAGAGTTTCCTTTATGAAAGAGGGTGCCCTTGCATTTGGAGCATAGATGTTCAGGATTGAGAGTTCTTCTTGTTGTATTTTTCCTTTGACCAGCAAGAAGTGTCCCTCAGAGTCTCTTTTGATGACTTTGGGTTGAAAGTCAATTTTATCTGATATTAAAATGGCTACTCCAACTTGTTTCCTGAGACCATTTGCTTGTAAAAGTATCTTCCAGCCTTTTACTCTAAGGTAGTGTTTGTCTTTGACCCTGAGGTGTGTTTCCTGTAAGCAGCAAAATGTAGGGTCCTGTTTGCGTATCCAGTCAGTTAGTCTGTGTCTTTTTACTGGGGCATTAAGTCCATTGATGTTAAGAGATATTAAGGAATAGTGATTGTAACTTCCTATCATTTTTGATGTTATTTTTTAAATTTGATTGCTTAACTTCTTTTGGGTTTGATGAAAGGTCACTATCTTGCTTTTTCCAGGGTGAAGTTTCCCTTCTTGTATTGGTGTTTTCCTCCTATTATCCTTTGTAGGGCTGGGTTTGTGGATAGATATTGGGTAAACTTGGTTTTGTCATGAAATATCTTAGTTTCTCCATCTATGGTGATTGAGAGTTTTGCTGGATATAATAGTTTTGGTTGGCATTTGTGTTCTCTTAGAGTCTGCATGAGATCTTCCCAGGACCTTCTAGCCTTCATAGTCTCAGGTGAAATGTCTGCTGTGATTCTGATAGGTCTTCCTTTATATGTTACTTGGCCTTTTTCTCTTACTGCCTTTAATATTCTTTCTTTGTTTAGAACATTTGGTGTTTTGATTATTATGTGGCAGGAAGTATTTCTGTTCTGGTCCAGTCTGTTTGGAGTTCTGTAGGCTTCTTGTATATTCATGGGCATCTCTCTCTTTAGGTTAGGGAAGTTTTCTTCCATAATTTTATTGAAGATATTTGCTTGCCCTTTAAGTTGTAAATCTTCACTCTCTTCTATGCCTATAATCCTTAGGTTTGGTCTTCTCATTGTGTCCTGGATTTCCTGGATATTTTGGGTTACAAGCTTTTTGCATTTTGCCTTTTCTTTAACTGTTGAGTCCATGGTTTCTATGGAATCTTCAGCATCTGAGATTCTTTCTTCTATCTCTTGTATTCTGTTGTTGATATTTGCATCTCTGTCCCCTGATTTCTTCCCAAGGCTTTCTATCTCCAAAGTTGTCTCCCTTTGAGTTTTCTTAGTTATTTCTACTTCTTATTTTAGATCCTGGATGGTTTTGCTTAGCTCCTTCACTTGGTTGTTTGTGCTTTCCTGTAATTCTTTAAGAGATTTTTGTGTTTCCTCTTTCATGACCTCAGCCTGTTGACCAAAGTTCTCCTGTATTTCTTTAAGTCTTTTTTGCGTGTCCTCATTGTTGGCTTTTGTATTCTCCTGGATTTCTCTCAATGATTTTTGTGTTTCCCTTGCAAGTTGCTTCTAACTTTTGATCCATTTTCTCCTGAATTTCTTTAAGTATGTCCTTCATGTGTTCCTGTACCAGCATCATGACCAGTGATTTTAAATCCAAATCTTGTTTTACTGGTGTGATGGGGTATCCAGGACATGTTGGTAGAGGAGAATTGGGTTCAGATGTTGCCATATTGCCTTGATTTCTGTTAGTGACGTTCCTGCATTTGCCTTTTGCCATCTAGTTCTCACTGCTGTTAGTTTGTCTTGTCAGTGCTGGACTCACCAGTGCAAGCTGCCCCTTCCCAGTTGGCCTCTGGTGCACAGCTTACCTCCTACACTGCCTGTAGACAGGGTGCTGCTGCCTAGGCTGTTCAGATCCGGAAGCAGGCACCCGAAGGCTCCCGCTGGGGCCCGCTGGATTCACCGGAGCACACTGACTTCTCCCAGATGGCTGCCCGGAAGCCCCTCTAGCCTCTTGCAGGACCTGGAGATGTGGTGCCACCGCCCAGGTTGATCACAGTCTGTCCGATATCTCTGGAGTCCGAAACCAAGATGGAGGAGAGCCTCTCCTGACTGGCGTGAGGCCGAGTTCTGAAGTGGCTTCCGTACAGCAAAAGGCGCCGCAAAACCACAGCTTCTTGCAGCCTGGCTGGTCAGCGAAGATCAGTGGTCGTGGACGCAGGGCCTAACTGGACCCTGTGTCGCCTTGGTTCCACTGCTGATGGCCCTTCAGCTGGACCAGCCATTGCTGCACTGCTGCCACCGCCGCCCCAGTATATAGTTTCCACCTCAGAATCTTTTATCCTGTTGCTTTTTGCAAGCTCCCTACCCCTATCTTCAATACGAACCTGTGTTCCTTTCACTGTTCTCTTCTTTTTCTTCTCAAATAGACCATGTCTTGCAAGTCTGCATTTGGGATCATTCTGCTTGCATAATTAAAGAAATCATAAATCATGCCAAAGCCAGTTGTCTTGGGTTCTGAATCCAAATGTAACAATGATGTCTGGTATGGCCTTATGTATTTTGACTAACTGTAGCAAAATTTCTGTCTTCAGATCTGTTGCCTTCCCAGGGTAAAGGGCATAGATGACCATTTGTTCCTTCTGAGGCAGATGGTTGGCCAAAAATTTTGTGGTCTTGACAACTTCTGACTGATTCATGGTGATGGTGGCTATCCTCTCCTGAAGCAGCCAAGGAGGAAATGGAGACTGCTTCCTGCTAGCCAGCCATATCACTGGGCAAGGAAGGACCCCTCCAAAAGAAGAGACATGGGCAAGGCATAAAAAGGAATGCAAATAAGGCTTCCTGGGTGGGGCAGTCCCTGTTTGAACTTTTAAATTTATTTTATTGTTTATTTTTTACTTTTTTGGAGAGGAAAGAGTTTATTTCATCTTATATATTGCAATACATTAAGAATGGCAGTCAGTATAGGAAATCAAACATGAACTTGGAGGCAGGCACTGAAGATGAGGTCATGAAGGAATGGAATTACTATCTTGTGGAGATTGACTTTTTATTCCAGCTTTTCAGGGATGGCACTTGCCATAGTAAATCATCAGTCAAGAAAATACTCAAAAAAAAAAAAAACCTAGGAAAGAGATCAGGAGTCATAGATTCAAGCATCGCCAACAGAATTCATGAGATAGAAGAAAGAATCTTAGGTAGAAAAGATACCATAGAAAACTGACACAACAGACAAAGGGCAAAAGGCAAAAAGCTCCTAACCCAAAACATCCAGGAAATACAGGACACAATGAGAAGACCAAACTTAAGGATTATAGCTATAGAAGAGAGCAAAGATTGCCGACTTAAAGGGCCAGTAAATAACTTCAACAAAATTATAGGAGAAAATGTCCCTAACCTAAAGAAAGAGATGCCATGAACATACAAGAAGCCTACAGAACTCCAAATAGACTGGACCAGGACAGAAATTCCTCCATCACATAATAACCAAAACACCAAATGCACAAAACAAAGAAAGAATATTAAAAGCAATAAGAGAAAAAGGCCAAGTAACATATAAAGGAAGACATATCAGAATTATACTAGACTTCTCACCAGAGACCATGAAAGCTAGAAGATCCTGGGCAGATCTCATACAGATTCTAAGAGAACATAAATTCCAGCCCAGACTACTAATCAACTTTCAATCACCATAGACAAAGAAACCAAGATATTCCATGATAAAACAAAATTTACACAGTATTTCTCCACAAATCCAGCTCTACACAGGATATTAGACGAAAAACACCAACAGAAGGAGGGAAACTACACCCTAGAAAAAGCAAAAAGAAAATCCTTCAACAAACCCTGAAAAAGATAGCTACACAAACATAATTCCACCTCTAACAACAAAAATAACAGGAAGTAACAATCACTTTTCCTTAATATCTCTTAACATAAGTGGACTCAATTCCCCAATAAAAAGACAAAAACTCACAGGCTGGATATCTAAACAGGACCTAGCATTTTGCTGCATACAGGAAAGGCATACAGTGACAAAGACAAGACACTACCTCAGAGTAAAAAGTTGGAAAACCATTTTCCAAGGAAATGGCTTCAAGAAACAAGGTGGAGTAGCCATTCTAATATCAAATAAAATCGACTTTCAACCCAAAGTTATCAAAAAAGGAAGGACACTTCATACAGGTCAAAGGAAAAATATACCAAGATGAGCTCTCAATTCTGCACATCTATGCCTGAATGCAAGGGCACCCACATTCATGAAAGAAACTTTACTAAAACTCAAAGTACACATCACACTCCAAAAATAATAGTGGGAAACTTCAACACCCCATTCTCTGAAATGAACAGATCATGGAAACAGAAACTAAACAGAGACACAGTAAAACTAACAGAATTTATGAACCAAATGGATCTAACAGATATTTAGAGAACAATTCTTTCTAAAGCAGAAAAAATATATCTTCTTCTCAGCACCTCATGGGACCTTCTGCAAAACTGACCATATAATTGGTCACAAATAAGGCCTCAACAGATATAAGAATATTGAGATAATACAATGCATCATATCAGATAACCACAGACGAAGACTAGTCTTAAATTACAAAAAAAACCCCATAACAATGGAAAACACACATATATATGGAAGCTGGATATAAAATTAACTCAAAGAAATCAGTGGCCTTCCTCTACTCAAAGGATAAACAGACTGAGAAAGAAATTAGGGAAACAACACCCTTTACAATAGTCACAAACAATATAAAACACCATGGTGTGTCTCTAACTAAGAAAGTGAAAGATCTGTATGAAAAAAGCTTCAAGTCTCTGAAGAAAGAAATCTAAGATCACAGAAGTTGGAAAGATCTCCAATGCTCATGGATTGACAGGATTAATATAGTTAAAATGGCCATCTTGCTGAAAGCAATCTACAGATTCAATGCAATCTCCATCAAAATTCCAAATCAATTCTTCATCGAGTTAGAAAAGGCAATTTGCAAATTCATTTGGAATAACAAAGAACCCAGGATAGTGAAGACTATTTTCAACAATAAGAGAACGTCCGGAGAAATCACCATCCTGGACCTCAAGCTATATTACAGAGCAATAGCAATAAAAACTGCATGGTATTGGTACAGTGACAGGCAGGTAGATCAATGGGATAGAATTGAAGACCCAGAAATGAACCTACACATCTATGGTCACTTGATCTTTGACAAAGAAGCTACAACCATCCTGTGGAAAAAAAGATAGCCTTTTCAACAAATGGTGCTGGTTCAACTGGCTGTTGCATGCAGAAGAATGCGAATTGATCCATCCTTATCTCCTTGTACTAAACTCAAGTCCAAGTGGATCAAGGACCTCCACATAAAAGCAGACACACTGAAACTAATAGAAAAGAAACCAGGGAAGACCCTTGAGGACATGGGCACAGGGGAAAAGTTCCTGAACAGAACACCAATAGCTTATGATCTAAGATCAAGAATTGACAAATGGGACCTGATAAAATTACAAAATTTCTGTAAGGCAAAGAACAGTGTCAATAGGACAAAACGGCAAGCAACAAATTGGGAAAAGATCTTACGAACCCTACATCTGACAGAGGGCTAATATTCAATATATACAAAGAACTCATGAAGTTGAGAAGACTCCAGAGAACAAAATAACTCTGGTCTTGTTGTCTTTGGCTGTGAATTGTTCCTTCTCTAAGCCTGTGTGTCAGCACTCCTGGGAGACCAATTCTCTTTGGTAGGAATTTGGGTATGGAGAGCTGTGGCATAGGATCCACTCCGGGCTCCGTGGCACAGGGTCAGCTCCCCTGAGTGGAGTATTAAAGGGTGTATAGGAGGTGCCTAGATCCAGGAGGAGAAAGGGAATAGGAGTAAGCAACAAACACAGAGGATGGCAAAATTACGGGCATGGACAGTGGTGAAGAAGTGCATGGACCATCTAGGGAATAGTCTTTGTGTGGCTATAAATTGCTAGATGAGACTAGAGGGTACGGAGGAGTTAAAAAGCTCATCAATCCAGGCAGTGGTGGCACACGCCTGTAATCCCAGCACTCTGGGAGGCAGAGGCAGGCGGATTTCTGAGTTTGAGGCCAGCCTGGTCTACAGAGTGTGTTCCAGGATAGCCAGGGCTACACAGAGAAACCCTGTCTCAAAAAAAAAAAAATTAACAAATAAAAAAAACCCAACCCAAACCAAAACCAAAACCAAAAAAAAAAAAAAAGCTCATCAAAAGCATCTAATTTTCAGACATCATAAATAATGAAGACTAGTATTGAGAACAGTGGGGAATGCATGTTTTCAAGTTTGTGTAACAGTTTGCACTATAGAATACATTCTATAATAGAACAGATAATATTCATTTTAAAGATGGTGCCAATGACACCAAGGCACCTTTCTTGGTAGGAAGTCCAGTCAGAAATGATACCCATGTCTGGTAAAGTCTATGGGGGTAAGTTCATAAACATTGTGTTTTCTGACAATCCATATGTAGTATGGTCTGAGAAACACAGAAAGCTGAATTTTTTTCATATCTTGCTTGGAGACCTTGCCATCCTGATTGAAATGCATACATCCCTACTTGCTGTCAGAGAAACTTTGATGTTTTACTCAACTGTTTAGGAAATGGCAGTACATAAAGGTATTTAAATGCTGTTGTCAGTTTCCAGTATTGTATTAGCTAGTTACGGCACTTGCCTGTCAGGAGAGCCCAGATCTGACGGAGTGTAAAGCACAGCTAAACAGTTTCAACTGCAGAATTCTATAAACTATATCGGGTCAACTCCTGGCTCTTAAGTTTACTAGTCACATAATTTCCAACATTAAAATTTTAAGTTAATCAGTCTGAAATAGCCATTTATTTGGCTTTTATTTTCTTCCTACAATGTTTTATAGTTTTCAGTTTACAGGTCTTATACTCCATTCACTAATTCTATTGGTTAGCACATTATTAACGTTGATGCTATTTTATTTCTAATTTAATTTCAGATTCTTTAGTGAATAGAAGCTATCAAGAGATAAAATTTGTAACCCATTGATTTATAGCACTAATGAGCTTTTCGTCATGATTCATAAATTGAGAGAATCTGTATTCTACAAAAGGAAATAAAAGCCCCCCCCCACTAGACAATAAGACAACAATAAGTTGCATAAAGGACGGAGAAGAAAATGAAACAGAGCAAAAAAGCTAATGGTTACCATCAAATTACTTGTAGGTACTTCCTTGTGGTAAGGATCAACATAGAATTTCCTTCTTAAACTGGTTCAGAGGGAGACTAAATCTCCTCTTTTCCAAAACTGCATATTTATGTTGAGTATTATCTAGATCCTCAGAGAGTTGGTTCCTTCATGTGACAGTTAGTGAAAGGGACTATTTTGATTTGGTCTGTTCTGTTGAAGCCTAGTTCAGAACTCAGCTCAAAATGAATTCTGGCACAGTAATTGTTGACTGATCGTGCATGCTGATATTGTAGGCTGCAGTCTTAGCCATCTCTCTTGGTACAACAAATCCTTCTTGTTCATTCCTCAGCATTTTCTCTATACCAGATCATGGCCTCCACACCAGAGTTTTAATTATTCCTTTCCGAGCTGGATGCTTAGCCGTGCTTCTTACCTTCTTACTTCTATCGCTGGTAAAGTGACGAACTGATTGAAGTAATGAGAGTAGGAGTATTTGTCTTAATTCAGATCTTAGGGCAAAAGGCCTTTTGTAGTTTTCCATTTATCTGCGGAGGACATTCTCTTCTAGTCACACGTTTCACATGCTTTGACCATGAAAGATTGTTGGATTTTGTTGAGTTCCTTCTCTGTGTCAAGTGACACTATCTTGAGGGCTTTACTCCTCCCTCCACAACTGTGTTACATGGGGAGATTTTATGTTGAATTACTTTCACATTCCTGGGATACAGTCCACTTCACTAGGTGAGGGATCCTTCTTATATGTTGTTGCATTCAGATTGCCTTCATTGTTTATTCTATTATTTTTCACCCAGCTATTATGGTCTGCCTCAGGCTGACTAGACATTAAACAACTGTTGCGTCTGTTATCCAAAATGCCCTTGTAAAAGGGCTGTTGGTATTGAGTCAGGTGTAGGAGGACAAGCACTGTGACAGACACTTTTCTTTGTAGAGAGTTGCCTAACAGTCATAGACTGACAATTCTCTAGGGATAGGTTTATTTGGAGTGATTTTAAAACCATTCAGCTCACTTCAGTTGGTGCCAAGTGCTGAATTTTCACAGATACTGTGGCCAACAGGGACTTTTTGTCTTTCCATGTTGCTGTGGGCTGGGTAAAGGAAAATGGGAATACGGCCTGCTCAAATACTGCAGAGCTTGCTATTCTTCCCAATAGTCAGCTGCTTTACTTGGAGAAATTCATTTCTGATCGTTGGAATTTTTTGGCTCATTTCTAGTATTTTGGAAAAAAAAGTTGATTTTAAGGATATTCTCAAGGTCCTGGTACCATTTTTTAAGAGTAGATTTTCAAAAGTCCTTACTCTACCATTCTGAAAGTGCCTGTGACTTTTACATTTGCCGTTTGTGAGAACTGAGTAAAACGGGACAGTTTCCCCCCAAATTCTTCTGCCCAGGAATAGAAAAAGAAATAAAACTCAATGAAACAAAGAAAACTTAAGTCTAAGGAGCACAGGAGCTTCTGAATAGCTTGTTGGATTTAGAACATGCTTTATTCTTCATTAGATCTCCAGTATTTTGCAAAATGCCTCACATAAGGTTGATGCTGAACACATATCTTAAAAATATTTTCATTTATCTTTGACAAATTTATACATATTCACAATATATTTTGTCTTTATTTCTCCACTTCCCCCTACCTCATGTCCTCTCTCTCTCTCTCTCTCTCTCTCTCTCTCTCTCTCATTCCCTCCCTCCCTCCCTACTTCCCTCCCTCCTTCCCTCCCTCCTTCCCTCCCTTCCTCCCTCCTTCCCTCTCTCCCTCCTTCCCTCCCTTAATAGCTCAGAGCACAGTTGGTGCCGCCTGAATGCTCATGAATATGAGGTCATCTGCTCAAGCATGGTTAACTCATCCGGAGCCAAACTACTGAAGACAACTGACTGTCCCTTCCCCAGTAGCCCCAGGCCCACCACCAACTCACCAGGTAGGGGTGGGACCACATGAGTCCCTCCCCCATTTATGCTGAAATGTTGAATGGTTTGACTTTGTGCAAGTCCCATGTAGGCAATCACAGCTGCAGTGAGCTTGAGAAGTCATTTTTTTAAACAAATGATTGAATTAATCTGTATTGCCAGACCTATCATGGAACCCTCTTCTGAAACTGACCATTCCTGAGTATATGATGGAAGCCATGCTAGGTAGCCAAGATAACTTCCCTAGGAACCACCACTGGGAAACCTCTTAGCATAGGTGTATTGCCATGTGCTTAGCTCTTAGAAAGTGCCAGATTCCAAGATTTCACATGTATCAGTGCACACTAACAGCAGATACTGGTATCACATTCATTTTACAGATGATGGCAATGATGCTAAGGTATATTTGTAGGAGGTAGAGCCAGACCTGATACCTTACTTTAGTTGACTCCTTGAGCTAAGCTCATGGAACATTATATTCCCCGACAATCCAAAGGTAGTAATGCTTTGAGAAACACAGAAAGCTGGGTTTCTTCACACCTTGCTTGGGGAATCTTGCCACACTAATTGAAATGCACATTGTTTACTGCTGTGGAAGAAGCCTTGATGCTTTAATCCAGTTCCTCATATTGTGGCAACCCTCAACCATAAAATATTCATTGCTGCTTCATAACTGTAATCTTGCTACTGTTAGAGACTGTAATGTAAATATCTGATATGGAGCATACCTGATATATGACCTCTGTGAAATGTTTGTTCAACCCTACAGGGGTAGCAAACAACAGACTGGGAGCTACTGTTTTAGGTGGGGAGATGTGGCTGTTTTTGACACTGTGCAGGGATACTTCTTTTTTATCTCCAGTTCACTTTCTAATCTTTTACTTATTTTTTCATTCATTACTTTTTTACTTTTTTTTCCAGCCACAGCCCCCTCTTCTCTTCCCAGTCCCACCCTCTCAAATTCCTTTCCCCTTTCCTTCATGAAGGGGAAGGCCCCACTTCGGTATCCCCCACTCTGAGAAATCAAGTGGCAACAGGACTAAGCACACATCCTCTCATGCTGAGACCCAACCAGGCAGTCCAGGTAGGGGGGAAGGGGATCCAGTGGCAGACAACAGAGTCAGAGACAGACCCAACTCCAACTGTTAGGGGACAGGGATTCTTCTTGGCAAGAATGATGCAAAGTTGCATTGCCAAGAGCTTATCCCTCTCTCAGAAAACTTGAATGTTTCTTGGCTTTCCTCTTAGAATTCTGAGAATGGAGAACCATCTCCCTAGCCCTTTACCAAGCCTGTCATGTGTGGCTTTTGTTTCTACAGCTGTCCAAATAATCAGTCGGCTTTAATAGCTCATTTACCAGCTGACCCCATGGCACAACAGAATTTGATTTGCTTATGGCCAGGGGTGCATATGAAACTTCCAACAAGCATTTATACATGCTCCAGCTCAGTGCTGACTAGTGCTTGTGGGAGGAGCATGACCTGAGAGACTTAGGGTAACTTCTAGCCTGTAAGAGTCTAATTACTATGAAACTATTAACAGGGCAACTTCCTCTGTACTTAGATGCTCGCATGAGCCACACAAAGGGTAGGCAGGTTAGGTCCCAGGATGACTGGTTCCCATAGACCAAGGCCACCCCTTATCCAAATTCAGGGATTATTTTGCCAAGTAAAGGTTAAAAGAGAAGCTCATGCATATTTTATCTCTCGTTACCATTTTATAAGAGAAAGGTCTAGAATGAAAGGCACTCATTCATTTTAGATCTGCTTAATGGCTTTGGGAAAATCTCACGGCTTTGTCATGGGCAGAACACTTTCGAAACTTAGGGCATTCAGTAAAAAAGGGAAGACCTACGCAGTATGGAAAGGAAACAGCGTAGGATACCTAGAATCAGGAACAAAATCAGCAGGCACTAAAGTCCTAAGGAAAGGCTGGAGAAAAGGCTTGAAATTAGAGTATGTTGCTTCCTTCTGGAAGCCTTTCTTGATTTCTCCAAGCACAGATGACCTAGCTGTTGTTTCTCCTCTAAGCCCAGAGCACTTTGGCTCTTCCTACTGGTCCTTATGTTATATTTGTTTTCTGAAGATGGACTGTTAGGCTGCCGAGGGGAGGAACACTTTCATACATGCCATTTCTATCTCAACATGCTTTGTGGCATTTATGGCCTTTGACAATATGAGGCAATTACTCCCCTCCTCTCCCTGCTAAAATTCCGACTCAAATGATCAACTGGCTTTTCCTTTTGGCCACCCAAGCACATACACCCACACAGACTCCATTCCTTCTTTTATCTAACTTCTGTAGTCCCTCAAGGCATTTCTGTTTTAGCAGTCATACTAGTCAGAGACAAAATATGCACAGCCTTTCCTGTGCTTTGGGTACTTTCAAAAGCCCTTTATATGTACAGATGGACCCTGATTCACGATGCTTGGAATTCTCATGCCATAAAAGCAGTAAGCATTCAGTATAAACTGTACTTCAAATGTAAGACTTTGTTGTTGTGCATTTGAGGCCAGCCAGGGATATATTAGTGCAGTGGTTCTCAGGCTATGGCTTGTCACCCATTTGAGGTTGTCAAATGACTCTTCCACGGGGATCTCACATATCAGATGTTTACATTATGATTCATAACAGCAGCAAAATTACAGTTACAAAGTAGAAATGAAGTAATTTTATGGTTGGGGGGGTCACTACGACATGCCAGCTAGTACCCAAGAGTGAGACATTTCCTCAAAGAATCAAAGTAAATAGAAGAATAAACAAAATGAAATACAAATATGAACTTTTTGGGGGGGGGGCTGGGCATATGCCATGTGAGCCTCTTTGCTGATAACGGGCAGTGGCAGTAGCATGGCTCCCTGTCAGCCTCAAGAGCATGAAGCAAGGCAATGCTTCTTTATAGGGGATGGGCTCTCAACCAGGCTGCTATTGTTGGCTCAGCCAGAGAGGCATAGTAAGAATAATAACCACGGCTAACATTTCAATGCCTCCTGTGCCCCATGCAGTAGCAAGTGCTCATGCTCATGGAGAGGAAGAAGAAAAAGTTAGGGGCAGATTTCTCTCCATCTTCAGTTACCACCATCCGAGGAGGCGATAGAAAGTGAGGGGAAATTTTCCTTGTAGGAATAGAGGACCTGGGGTCAGTGGGTTTTTGAGAAGTGAGCCAGGTTGTGAGATAGAACAAGTCAGCAAGGGTGGAGCTTGCAGGGCCACTATCAGGAACAAACAGTATCTCCTTAGGAAGAAATTTTATTCTGCAAGGAGATACCTGCATTTTTAATTAATTATTTAACTTTACATTCCGATCTCTGCTTCCCCTCCTTCCTCCCCCACCCCTCCATCCTTTTTATTCTGGCTTCACTGAGACACGGGATGCAAAGCCGTCTGTGATGTGGCTGTTTCCTTGTAGATGTGATTCTGAAGCTGCACTGCTTGTTTAAAGGGGAAAATAAATGACAGACTCACTTGAAATGTCAATGGGAAAAACACTTCCCATGTCAACCTAGACCTGAGCCCCACTACTGTGAAGTCAATGGAGGAAAAGTGGGGCTAGAAGCTTAAGACTCTCCCCAAACACATTTTTTAAGTATTTTTTCAAAATAATTGTATACAGTTGTCTGTATTACCTCAATGGGTTCACTTACAGATGCTCTAATACTCTTGTGTTGCTTATGTAGACAGACTTTTAAAGGAAAACGAAAGTCGACCAGTTTAATCATGTCTCACATTAGTGAGTGGTTCTCAACCTTGCTAATGCTGCAACTATTTAATACAGTTCCTCATGTTGTAGTGACCCCCAACCATAAAATCGGTTTCTTTTTTTAATTTATTTTCTATATTCTTTGTTTACATTCCAAATGATTTCCCTTTTCCTGGTTCCCCCCTCCCCATAAGTCCCATAAGCCTTCTTCTCTCCACCCATTCTCCAATCAACCCCTCCCACTTCTCTGTCCTGGTACTCCCCTACAATGCTGAATCAAGCCTTTCCAGGACCAGAACTCTCTCCTTCCTTCTTCTTGGGAATCATTTGATATGTGAGTTGTGTCTTGGGTATTCAGAGCTTCTGGGCTAATTAATATATACTTATCAGAGACTGCATTCCATGTGTATTCTTCTGTGATTGGGTTACCTCACTTAGGATGGTATTTTCCAGTTTCAACCATTTGCCTAAGAATTTCATGAATTCATTGTTTTTAATTGCTGAGAAGTATTCCATTGTGTATATATACCACATTTTCTGTATCCATTCCTCCATTGAGGGATACCTGGGTTCTTTCCAGCTCCTGGCTATTATAAATAGGGCTGCTATGAACATAATGGAGCATGTATCCTTATTACATGCCAGGGGAATCCTCTGGGTATATGCCCAGGAGTGGTATAACAGGGTCCTCCGGAAGTGTCATACCCAGACAAAATCGTTTTCATTGCTACTTCATAAACTGTAATTTTGCTACTGTTATGAATCATAATGTAAATATCTGACATGCAAGATATCTGACAAGCAAACCCCGAAAGGGTTGTGACCCACAGGTTGGAGAACCGCTGCGCTATACATTGGTTTCTTCTGGACACAAGACGGCAGTAAAGGGTGGTAGGGGGTTTCTTCCTTCTCTGAAAGCCTTTCTAGATGGAAGGGGAAACCAGAATTGGGAAGTTTCTCAGTGGGGACGGGGTGGGTGACACAACACATAAAAGCAAGGGAAAAGGAGGGCCTCAGAGTTGAGTAAAGCCATGCAAGAATGCACATGGGCACAAGGTCAGGGTCAGGTCACCTGGGAGTTGCAATTCAGCTGGCTTAACTCGGGAAGCTGGAAGGGGACTTTGAAGAATAAACATCCCAAAGCAGAGAGTGAAAGAAACCAATGGTCAAACTAATACCACAAACTCAGCAGGGGTTTGGGAATCTGATGAGAACCAAAGTTATAAGTGATTCTGGTGGCATGTCTGAGACAGCTGGATATTCTCTGAGGATTGCAGAAGCCCCAGGCTGGGAGAATGCAAGAGGTCTAGTGGCGACGAGCCTCATTTCCGCCCCCTTCCGGTCTCTCCCTCAGGCCCACATATGTTTTGGAATTCTACGTTTGTTAACATTTAGATCAATAACATATTAACAGTTTGGACCATAAGTCAGGTAATTCTCAGTGGTGAGGAAGTGCTCATCACTAGGATTGCCAAGCTTAACATACGCAAATACAGGATGCCAAATGATAAGTTAACAAAAATCATCTGTAACAAATGTATTGATAGCCTTCGCTTTATAACCCTCCAAGCCATACGTGATGGTCTATCCCTATAGTATCAGCACCCAGGAAGACTGCGGGTGGGAAGATTATCATGAGTTCAACGTAGCTCTGACTATGGACTGAGGCCTCGTAGCACCAAAAACTCCATTAAACTTACAGTAGTCTAATTTATGAATTTGTCTTTACCTTTAGGATAGTGGAAAGGCTGCACACATTCAGTAGAAAGCATATTTTGAATTGGAAATTTCAATCATTCTTGGGCAGTCCCCATGTGGTATGAAACTCTTATGATGCTGAAGAGCGGTGGTGATCCCCAGCTGTCAGTCAGTCCTGTGCTCACAGTGAGAAGTGATGGGTACGCTATAGAATTCTATATAGCTAAGCTGGGATCTTTTACAGGTTAGCTGTATTAAAGGCAGTTTTGACTTACATCTTGAACTGGCCATGGATCTGTCAGAACAACCTGTCCTAAGTGGAGAGGCAGCTATATTGAACCTTTAGTCTCACCTGAGCCCAGATTTGTGGTGGAACTGAATACAAGTCTTTGGTTTTGAGCCTGCATCTATTGAACAGGGGTGTTGTCTGTGTCATAGGACTAATATGACAACCATACAGATCGTGAGTGGGAAGTACTATACAGTGTTCTCAGCATTGGGTAGGTGGATAGGCATCTTCGATCACATAGCAGAATAAAGCAGGCTGCAGGAGTAAAGGATGCATTTAGTGATAACATTTCAAAGTTAGGGGTAGAGTGTTTACTTCATTATTACTCAGAGAGACCCTGGGATTCAAACAGCAGCTACTTTGCAGGATGCCCATGGGCAAGTTACTTAATGTCTTTGGGCCTCCATTTTCTCATCTGCAAAATGAGATTATAAAGTAACCTGTACCTTAGTGTTATTTTAAGGACTAAGAGAGTGGATTCAGTTGTCAGGCAACTAAGAAACATGCTTTTTTAAAATCATGGATTACTATGAGGATTAAACAAGCCCTTCATTCAATAAAGGGTAGCTATTTTCCTTATTATGAAATAGGTGGAGAGTCGTTGCTTCATATATATATATATATATATATATATATATATATATATATATATATATATTATTGTGATGATGAGTGTATGATCCAGTGCAGTCATGCTTAGATGAAATTTGTATGCTTCATGCTTGCCTCCATTATCAGTCATTCTGCACATTCTCCTGATGTGCTGCATCCTGTTATGCTAATTATTGGCTTTGAACTCGGGAAGGGAGATTGATGGTGGTAGCAGGAGGGAGAAACCATGGTGAGGTATAAGAGAGCTATTGTATTGGAAAAGTACATCCAATTGGAGTCAGCACACTCCTTATTGTAGTCAGATCCAATGAAAACGCTCTAACAATCGAATTCTAGAGAGGAAAACTGCATTGTTATGCAAGCCGCACCACAGAGGATGGAGGGCAACTTGGTAGATAACAGAGAGATGTTTTTTGTTGTGAGAGTCTGGCAAGTCGGGACAGTAGAAAGGATGGCTGACAAGCTGTGGAATCTCAGGGTTGCTTTGAAAGCTGGGAAGAAGGAAAACTTGGGGGTTTCTATCTTTTAGAATTCTTCCCTCTCTTAGGAGTTTTTCCTCTTTACTTTTCTTTAACAAATCTGAGTATCCCTGGCTTAAACAAGTATACAATTTGCAGGGTGGTTTTACTTTACTGGGCTATTTTTCAAAATCATAAGACCAACATGGTCTGTGGCCCCTGTGTGTTTAATGCAACCCAGGAACAGTGTGAACTATATGGTTCTGTCTTTCCAGCCACACTCCTCACTTCTCCATCTCTTTAGTCAGCCATTCTCTCTCTCTCTCTCTCTATCTCTCTCTCTCTCTCTCTCTCACACACACACACACACAGACACACACACACAGACACACACAGACACACACAGACACACACACACAGACACACACACATACACAGACACACACACACAGACACACACACACAGACACACACACACACACACACACACACACACACACACACACACACACAGGAGAGAGTTTTAATGCTTGGAAGTCTAAGAGATCATTTTCCAGTTTGAAGATGCGGCTGAGGAATGGGTCTCTTACTTAGTAAGCACAAGGCCTTGATTCCAGTCCTCAACACTGAAAACGAAATAAAACTAACCACCTCAAACCAAACCAGAACAAAACAAAACAAAACAAAACAACAACCAGCAAACACAAAAACATTCTGGTTTAGGCTATACCCCAAAACAGCTAGCTCACTTAAGTTAGCAATGTTTATTAAGAACCTCTATCACCTAGAACCTCTAGTATCCTAATTGGGATGCAGTCATGATTCACGTGGTCAGAATCTAATTCCTGTAGCAGAATCTGAACATTGTAACAACCAGACTCCTGTCTCCCAGGATGGGATTCCCGGGGAGGGACCAGCAACAAGGAGGTCAGGAAACTTTCTAACTAATGTTTGAGACAGAAAGGTAAATTCACAAGAGCCCCATTGTTTCTGCAGCTGAAGAGAGAGTCAAATTATCTGGAATGTCATGGGAGCAACCAGTTCTGCTGAGTATGGGGACCACTGGGGCCTTGGTGGCTTGAATATTTCAGAGAAAAGGATGTATCCTAACCCAGGTCCTTTTCTTTCCTTCTAGAGACCAGGAGGCTTGTGGTGGTCTCCATCAACCTTCCTCCTTTCTTGCCTCAGCAGCGCTGTGGAACTCTTGGATGCTAGACAAATGCTCTGCCACCCACTTAATCCTCTAGCCTCAGTGGTGGGCTTTAAATAGTAGTGAATTACTAAGAATTTTACTACTGGCCAGGTGCTTTACAACCATTTATTCTTTTCTTGTTACATGTTTCAGTGATGACTCTAAGAGGATACATTATGTTAGTTATACTGCTAAAGAAATTGAGACTGAAACATGTGGCTTGTCTACATGGTAAGGTCAGGTCTTGTAACCAATGTCAGAGTCATTGCACTATTTTAATACTGTAACTTAGGGGTCACCTGCCTCTAAGCCTATGGGCCTAATATAGGCTGTTATGATTACTTCTTTTTAAATAAAAATTTGTGGAAATAAAGCCATACTTATTTCATTTTCATTAGGGTGGCAGAGGTGAGTATCATACGAAAAAACGTGGCATATAACATCAAAAATATACTTGTTTTCTGGCTGTGCTATAACCATCACACAACCCAGCCCCTAGTGTGTAAGTGCTGAATGAGACAAATATGAAGTCAGACTCTGGTTCTGCCACTTCTTAGCAGTATGTGCTTGGACAAATTCTTTTCCACTTTCATGTCTCAGCCTTCTTATTTGTATAATTGTTTCAGAGTTGCTGTATGAGATTCTCCATATGAAAGCTCGTAAGATCCTGCCTGGTTCTCTGGCACATAGTAAATTCCTTCAAATTGGCAGTTAAAGTATTTTCAGTAGCAATGAGGACAGATAGAATATACTTCTGTGCCTGGCACATAATGGATGTTCACTTGAATCCTAATGCTCTGTGTTTGGCTTTTTCTTGTTAGTGTTTGCCTTTCTAAGGTCGTGGGTTGCCGAGGAAAAGACTTAAATGTGTTTGTGGTTACAAGACGAGGTGTGGGGACAGGGAAGTTAACAGGGTAGTTTGTGCTGGGAAGAGATCGACAGCAGAGGACTCATGATGCAACAAGCTATTGAATGCTTTGAGCCTAAACTATACAGGATAGAGTTGTGGGATGTGTGGGAGGACAGAGCTCCAGATCCCAGTGCATGATTTTGATTAACTTCCAGAATCCCTGTCTTTGTGTGGCACATGAATGGCTTCTGAATACATCTTGAACGATGTAAAGCTTTCATAAACATTCCAGTGTGTGCTGATGGCTGCATTCTCTAAGTTCCTGGAGCAACTGCAGAGAACAAATGAGTGTGTACCTTTTTGTTCCTAGCACTGCTTGCTTGCTTTCCCTAATGAGACACTAGATTTCTTTGGGGCTATGATGCCTTCAACATTTAGAAGGGCTTTACTGGTATTAAATAATAAAGGGGGCTAAGAGGGTTGTTCAGTGGTAGAGCATGTATGCAAGGCCGTGAAGTTTGGTTCACAGAACTCAAACAAACATTGAAGGGGTACGTGCTTACTTGTGATAGCTATGTAGGGATGTTGCTGCCTGTCTTAGGTTGGGGAGAGTTACTTAAAAATGAAGGGAGAATCAGTTTGAGAATTACTGTGTTTCTGAAATAATAAAGTGACAGAGGACAAAGAGGAAAAAATGTGCCTTGAGGAAAAAAGATGGCAGGCCACCAGATAGGGGAGCCACTTGCGGGGAAGGGTGTGCCTCGTAATTATGTAGAAGTAATGAGCATGATGAAAATTCTCTCCTTTCCAGAGGCAAATCTTTGGGTCACAGTTATGCTGGTTACCATGTTTCTCTCCATGGAAGTTAGCCTTCCAATTTCAAGAGGAGTTTCTTCACAAACGACTCAACTCTTGCCTGTGCTTAAGAATGGATAGAAAAGCTAAATTTTTAGGTTATACCTGAGCCCTGCATTATCCAAATGGGATATTTAATTCTTGTAAGAGATAATGGTGAATCTCAAGTAAATTCTTGCCTTTTCCTGACAGTCTTGAATGGAAAGCCTGTGGGTCTTGCAACAGGAGTTATTGGCAGGTAAGGCTACAAGGCCTTACAACCAAGCAGTGGATTGTAACATTGAGTTGAATCTGTTTTAAATGAATATCAAAAGTGTTTATATATGACTGCTGTGCAGCACTCGTTCCTTGGCATTTGACCCTTACCTTGACTGAGGTTGTTCTCTAATGCCTCAGAAGACTAAATAAGAAGACAGGCTGTACCTACCTGACAAACTTAGAATCTCTCTAGCTTCTTCTTGAGATATTGTATTCCCCTTTCCAGTTTGCTTACATCTCAGATAATTTATGTGCTATATTTAATCAGTTTTAATGGTATTTCTTCTTTTGTATGTTTTAAGATTTATTTGTTATATGCGAGTACACTATAGCTGTCTTTAGACACACCAGATGAGGGCATCTGATCTCATTACAGATGGTTGTGAGCCACCAAGTGGTTGCTAGGATTTGAACGTAGGACTTCCAGAAGAGCAGTCAGTGCTCTTAACTGCTGAGCCAACTCTCCAGCTTTCGCTCCAGCCCTGCTGTTAATAATCTTTCTTTCTTTCTTTCTTTCTTTCTTTCTTTCTTTCTTTCTTTCTTTCTTTCTTTCTTTCTTTCTTTCTTTCTTTCTTTCTTTCTTTTGTTCTTTCTTTCTTTCTTTCTTTCTTTCTTTCGTTCTTTCTTTCTTTCTTTCTTTCTTTCTTTCTTTCTTTCTTTCTTTCTTTTTTTTTTTTTTGATTTGGTATTTTTCAAGACAGGGTTTCTCTGTGTGGCCCTGGATGTCCTGGAACTCACTCTGTAGACCAGGCTGGCCTCGAACTCAGAAATCCACCTGCCTCTGCCTCCCAGAGTGCTGGGATTATAGGCGTGCACCACCACCACCCAGCATTAATGATATTTCTTAACATGTCATGTAGTCATTGTGCTCCAAGGCTTGGTAAATGAATGTACTTTAATGCTGTTCTTGAGGTTCAATCTATATGACCCCCCCATAACAACGAAATGATGATCATGTTCATGATCAGATTTGTGTGAAGGACAATATTTTACAACATGGAAAGTGGTTAGCCAAAGGAATGAGAGTGGGAAGATCAAGTGACTGGAGGCAGAGGGACTGAGTAGAAGTCCTTTTTGATGGTCCAGGTGAGAACGGGGGCTCAAAAGAAGAAATGGGAAAGAGATATTTGGAGATAGAAATGGGCAGTCAGTAGTATGAAGAAGCGGAAGAAGAAGAGCTGAAGCTTATTCAGAAAGATGGTACCTCTGTTAACAAATGACCAGGGGAACCTGGAGACTAGGAGGAAGCCTCAGTTTCAGACTGATATGAATGAATTTGTTTTAGTTAGTATGACCAACTTGTCCATAGTAGACTGAGATTTAGAGAGCGTTCCCAGAACACTGGAATCTTGGCTCCAAAATTTGGAATTACCTGGGGTGGGGGTAGGGGTGGGATGGGGAATAGAATGAGTTGTTCATGTAACCTGAGTCTATGCTGCAGACAGTGTCTTGCAGGTAGTCAGGCATATGGACGTGCTGTGGAGGTAGAAGGGTCAACAAAACCGAAGTGGTAGTTTGAGAATTGCTTGCATAGAAATGGTAGTTGAGACCTCAGAACTTGGTGTGATAATTGCGGGGCAAATTTATAGTACGGTATCATAACTACTTCAGACCCCTTGTGAAATGAAAAATGGTGTAAAGGAATAAATAAAATAAGAGGAAGGTACAAGTGAAGAAAAGGCGGAGGATTGAGTTTGAGGAATGCCTATCTCTATGGAAAACAAAGGGGTAATAGAATATACAAGAGAGAAAAGAGGTTCAGGAGGGAGGAGAGGAACGGAGGGTTGGGGGATGGGGGTTGGGGCAAGCCAGTCAACAAAGATAATTCCTGAAAACTGCATATTACTTTGTATACTAACTTTACAAAAACTAATTAAAACAAGAAATCTGAGGCTGAGGCAGAAGAAATCAAAAGGAGTGAGGGGGCTAGAAATATATCTCATGTAGAGTGCTATCCTGAATTTCAGGAGCTTTGGATCCAATCCTTGGTAAAATACACACACACACACATACACACACACACACACACACACACTGAGAACAATAAATTAGAATAGGATGATATCATATTAGTAAATGGGGGGCTGCTACTCAGGAGTGGTGGTAATATTCTATAGCTGGGAATGATGGCATAGTCCTATAACTATAATACTCTGACTGGAACAGGAAGATGTAGAAGTCAAGGTTATCTTTGGCTACATAGTACATTTGAAATCAGCTTAGGCTACATGAGACTGTGTTTCAAAAAACATAAACAAAGCAAGACGAAAACAACAAAACTTGAAAGTAAGTGAAACCAAACCAAACCAAACAACCAACAAATCAACCAAGCAGGCAGCCAACCAAACCAATCCAAGGTATTCAGGGGCTAAAACCCAAACCACATAGGAAAAAAGATGTAGAAAAAAATGTACAGACATCTTAGTGGTCAAATAGGAAAGAAACTGGAGAATCTCTGGTGTACTTTCATCTGGGGATCCCAATCCTATGTGAATATTGCAGAAAGAAAAAGAATAAAAGAGAAAGAAGGAAAAAAAACTATGAAAAAAATGTGTCACTGAGACTTTAATATGTCACCTTAATGGGGACCCATGGTTTATGGAAGGTGTGACTTTGTTCTGGTCAAGGAGAATGCAAGGAAACTGAACTATATTGGGAAAAGGACTTGGAAAACCCACCCTCAGCTCTTTTGTTTTGTTACGTCACATTTTGAAAGCTTCATACATTTCTTTGTGCATCTTTCTACTGCTGTATGGTAAAGTCCAATAAACCAGTTTGCAATTGAAGAAATGAATGAAGGAAAACGTATATTTAACTAAGAAGTAAATATGTAAAATACTTCTAAACCAGACAGTACAGTGGGATTTGGAACAAATGATCAGTCTTTTATCACTAAGAATCCATGAAACCATTAGATGTGGATGAGTGCTCATGCTCTGGTCTGGATTTTATCATCTTGTTCTTTCATAGTCAATAGAAACCTTCAATATTCTATAATAAGCAAAGGTTATACATAGCTACCCACCTACTTCCTTACAGTGGGACTGATATGCTAACTTCACAGGGTTCAGAAGGTCTACAAGTCCTAGCGTTTAGTTAGCCTTGTAAAAAGTACAGAAGGCTCTTTACTGCCATTCTAGTCTATCAGCCGTCTTTCTTCTTAACCGTGAAGTGCACATCCACGCTCTTGCTAAGTCTTGCGTAGATGGGAACACTGTCTTCCATATCTGTTACAAAGTTATTACAAAGTATAAATGTCTTTGAAAAAGTACAGAACATGTGACTAGGATAAAAATATATTTCCAGGACTCCCAGGTTGGGTGTTACAGAAAAACACATCCCTTGGTTTCTTGAAGGATAGCATAACTTCTCCCTGTGTCACACTGCAGACATGGCTGGGTGCAGTGGAGCCAGAGGTAGTTTCCTGCTGCAGTGAGGTAAGATGGAATTATACTCTTGGTTTTTCCATGTGTGATTCAGAGAGCAGCCTGAAACTGCCAACTTGTGGAAGCATTTACAAATTATGGGAGTACAGGGTTAGAAGGAATCTAGAACTGAATTTATCCTTAAGGAAAGGTGACTGCAAGTTAGGCAAAGCCTAAAGTCTTGAATTAAGGAAAGGACTTTAACTTGGGAACTCAAAGTACTTATGCCTAATCAAGACCTATTTAGGCTACTTAAGAATAAAGTTTAACTATACTTAAAGTGTAGATATTACTGTTAAAATTTAGTTACTTAGTTTAGATCTAAATGGGTTCTAAAATATAGTTAAGGTTTTAAAAGGTCTTAGAGTGAAACTGGATCCTAAGCATAATTAATATGTATTTAAGTATTATTAATCTATAGTGAAGATCTTTCTTTGGTTCAAAGCTGTTTAGGTAGGCGTGGTGACACTTCTACAATTCCAGCCCCTGGGAGGCTGATAGGGCAAGAATTCTGGGGTTTTGAAGCCAGTCTGATATATAGCGCGTCCCAGCCAATCAGGCTACATAGCAAGATCCTATTTCAAAACCAGAGAAGTTCTCAGGGTTTAGTTCAGCGGTAGATTGTTTGCTTAATGTATACAAGACTCTGGGTTCCATCTCCAGCACTGCGAAGGAAAAAAAAGGAGGTAGGCAAAGTGGCACATGCCTTTAATCTCAGCACTTGGGAAGCAGCAAGGGCAACAGCAGCAGCAGCAGCAGCAGCAGCAGCAGCAGCAAAGGCAACTGCAGGGTACAGGGGCACGAGCAGGGGCAACAGCAGGGTCTGGGGTTGGGGTTGAAGCTGGGGCTGGGGCAGGGCTGGGGCTGGGGCTGGGGCTGGGGCTGAGGCAGGGGCTTGGGCTGGGGCTGGGGCTGGGGCTGAGGCTGAGGCAGGGACTTGGGCTGGGGCAGGGGCTGGGGCTGGGGCAGGGTCTTGGGCTCGGGCTGGGGCTGGGGCTGGGGCTAGGGCTGAGGCTGAGGAAGGGGCTTGGGCTGGGGCTGGGGCTGGGGCTGGGGCTGGGGCTGGGGCTGGGGCTGGGGCTGAAGAAGGGGCATGGATAGGAACATGGGCTTGGGAAGGGACAGGCAGATGTGAATTTGAGCTTTGTGTAAGTAGTAAGTTCTAGTCAGGAAAGGGCTAAAAATTAAACTCTTTCTCAAAAACTGAACAAAAAAAGAATGAATAAGCAAACATAAAACCCCTAGAAGGGGCAGCGGCATATACTTTCACTCTGAGCACTCATGAGGCAGATTTTTCTTTTGTGAATTTGAGCCCAAAGAAAATGAGTAGATATGGTATCAGATGGCTTTAATCTCAGTCTTCAGGAGGCAGGAGCGGCAGAGGCAGAGACAGGCAGAGCTGTGCCGGTCTACATAGTGAGTTCTAGTTCATCCGGGGCTGCATCCTAAAACCCTGTCTCCAAAAGCAAACAAAACCAAAAAAGGTAAATCTTACGTTTTAAGATTCGTTTAGACCTATTCAGTGCCAATACCAGGAAAGACTTGGCCAGTTCCTATTAATTGTCATGTTAAACCCTTGCTAGAATCTTAATGTAACTAATCTTTGAGTGTCATGTAGTTAAGTCTTAGCAAGTTCATAAACATAGTCATAGTCACCTTAAGACTTAGCTTGATCAACCTAAGTTGATTAAGATGTAATAGGATGTAGTTAAGGTGTAGGGAGGGTCACGGTGTAGTTAAGGGTTAGGTCATATAAGGTTTGTGATAGTATTTGTTTAATTTTTAAATCTCTGTCTGTCTCTGCCACTCTCTGTCTTTCTGTGTTTAAGGGTCAGTCAATTTAAGGTTTTGATAGTATTTGTTTTATTTTTAAGTGTGTGTGTGTGTGTGTGTGTGAGTGTGTGTGTGTGTGTGTAGGTAAGTGCACATGAATGCAGGTATTTGCAGAGGCCAGCAAAGGGCATTGTATCGCCTGAAGCTAGGATGCTAGGAACCAAAATTGAGCTTTCTCTAAGAGCAAAAAATAATCTTTTGTTCACTCAGTGATGTTGCTCCGGCCACTGACTTTATTATATCCTAGTTACATTTGGACATTTTCTGTATACCTTATCTAGCCTTAGGGCTTAATAGGGTTCTGGCTAGACCTAAACTAGGCTTATAGACTACCTTGGCCTTAAGTGGACTCTTTTTAGTAGGCCCAGGTCCTGCCTAGAATTCAATTAGTCTTCATTACATCTTAACGAAGTTTAGGCTTTGATAAGTCTTAACAAAGCTAATCATTGTTGTTAGTAAGATTCCTAATAAGCACTAGTCAGGGCTTACACCGGATTCAGGCTGGTCAGAGCCCTGCTAAGGTCTGGATAATGTCTAAATTGATTTTAGTTTCATTCACAGTCTAGCTGAGTTTTCATCAGGGTCCAATCCTACTTTCAGTCACAGTACAGCCAGATACTTGCAATGGCATTAAGCATAGTTTAGTAGAAGTTAAAACTTAGTTACATTTAGTTGTGTTGATATGAAGCTTAGGACTTACACATTGCCTAAGACTCCTTATGATCTAGTTAAAATCTAGTGAACTCAGTAAAGACATAGGCAGATAGGTACTAAACACACAATCTGCTCACACTATTGCTTCTCTTGTCTAGAATCTTAGCATTGCTAAGGCTTGTCAAAAATCTTATTAAAGTATGGCTGAAGCATAGGTCTGCTTAAAAGCTAGATTGCTAGGTTAAGAGCTCTTTAGAGTTTATGTTAATCCTAGGTAGTTATAATTGTTAAATCAAGCTTGGTTAAACTCAGAGCCTAGGACTATGTTGGGTCTAGTAAGAGTCCCTGTATTTCTAGCCAGGTGGTAAACTTGTCACGGTCGAATCAGAGTCTATGTAAACTCCAGTGAGGGCCTAAGATGAATTAAGTTTGAGGTACAGCACACTTAAGTCCTATTAGAGGGTGGTTCAGAGTCAGCAAGTGCCTCAAAGTAATTGATAACACAGAATAAAATCCAGTTGAAGTCTAGGCAGGGCCTCAGACTATATAAGTATCATTGATCAAAGCCTAAAAGAATTTATAGCTAACGCCTAAGTCTAGCTTAGGTTAAAGATCACAGTTAAGCCCTAGCCAGGGTCTAAGACCTGTTTAGGTATATAGAGAGACTAGTTAGACTCTATGCAAGAAATAAGCCTGGTTCTGGTTTATTAATAGTTAAGACATACTTTGGGCTTCAGCCTCATTTGGATATAATTTATCTAATTTTGATCTTGGCAGGGACTAAGCCTAGTTAAGGGTTAGTTAGAGCACATCTAGAACCTAGCTAATGCAAAAGTCTCACTTAGACCTAGTAAGAGTTAGTTCAAACCTTTCCAGGATCGAATGCTAGTTTAGATTCTTTTAGAACCCAAATAATTCGGGTTTACTTAGAATAGACATAAACTCTTTTGAGCATATAAGGCTAATTTAGGTCTAGCAGGATCCCTCTCTCAGGAAATAAACCTATAAAGTACTATTCATAATGTAATTAAACTGTTGCAACCTCAAAAATGTAGTTTTGTTCTCCTAAGAGTTTTTTTTTTAAAGCCTCAGGAGTTCATATATACAGTTTAGTTCTCTTAAGGGTTTAGATAAGATTGTCTAGGGACTAACCCTCATTGAACTGTAAGTGAACCTTGCTGAGTTCTATACTGGGCATAGCTCTAGTTGTGTGCTAGAAAATAGGTAAAATCTTGCCTGCGTCTGAGCCTAATTTAGCCCTATCTCAGTTAAGCACTAGTTTCGGTGTAGCCAGATGTTAGTTAAGTCATAATCTAAGTGTGAAAGTAGTGATTACTCAGATATACAAAGTCTGTTTAAGGTATAGATAGGGTCTCATCATAAAACAAGTGTCCATTAGGGGGCTGCTTAGAACCTAGCTGATACTTACACCTAGTTAAATATAATTAGGAGCCAGTTATGATACAGGCAGGGCTTCAGCTTAGTTTGGTCTAAGTCAGAGCCTGGGTCAGCCCTCACTGAAGCCTAAATCTAGTTAATTTTTAGTTTTAATCTAATTATGTCCTAGGAAAGTCCTAGAAACCACATAGTGTTGTTGAGTTTACTTTAGACTTAACCAGGGTGTTGCTGTGGCCACAGTATAATCAAGCCTGGTTAACTTCTAGGCAAAGGTTCAGTGTAGTGAAATGTTAGATTTTACTTAAAGCCTAACTAAAAACTGAGCCCAGGCTAAGTCTGACTAGAGACCAGCTAAGGCTTACAGAGAGCCCAAATGATATTGAGAGTATAATCAGCCGGGCCTCAGCACCATTGAGATCTGTCAGAGTTCTATTAGGGTATAGTTGAATTCTCATTCTAATTATGAGCAAACTAGTTTGGTTTAAAACACACTTATATTAGTTTTTAAGTATTAAAGTGTGTTTGTCAGCTTTTGGCATAGTTGAGTCTTCGGTAGCTCCAAATAAAGACAAGGTCTAGTTTAATTCTAGTACTGCCTTGCTGAAGGATTTTTCATGCTCTACACTTAATTCCCGTGTAGTCAAATCCTGATAGTACTTGCATAATTGGAGACTGATTAAAGGCCAAATGTTAAGTTTTAGACAGAAACTACTTATGGCAGGGCCCACACCCGTGACTGTCATGAGAACATAGTGACAACACAGTTAAATCTTATACAAATCTTTTCTAAGGTACATCCAAAGCTTAAGAATACTTCGAGATTAGCCATCTTGATAAAGGCCTTACTGAGTTAAGGTTAAATTGTAACAGTATTCCAGCCCAGTTAAAACCTTGACAGTCCAGTTAAAGCCTCGCCAGGGCCAAATCCCAGTTAATACCTCCGAACTCGGTAGGGACTGAAGCTAAGTCCAGTTAGAGCTTCAGTTTAAATCGAGCCTTGTCAGTCTTGCTAGAACATAGCAAGGGTCTATGACAATTTTAAGGCCTAGTTAAGTAACTTAAGACTTAGTCAGCTACCAAGGGTCTTCTCTAGTCAGGGCAGAAGCCCAATAAAAGCATCTTCATTTCAGCTAAGGCCCAATGAGGATCAAGCTGACGTTTCAACAGGTTCTATTTACGTCTAATCAGAACCGAAGACTCTGAAAGCCCTAGCCGGCCCGATTAAAGTTTGACTAGGATGTAAACATAGTTTAGGCTATTCAGAACTCACTTTAATCCCACCCAGATCTAAATCTCAGTTGAGATCTTGTGAAAACTTTGTTAGTCCCTGAGCTGGGCTATAAATCCAGAGAAGGTGTTGTGCGCATTTTTCTGGAATGGCACTCTGACATCAATGAGAGTGGAAGCAAGGAGCTGTCTTCACCGGAGAACTGAATCCACGAAAGTTCCAGAGCGGCCTCCGTGCCAGGTCCAGTTGGCGTTCTCATTTAAACTCTAAAGCTACAAGGTGGGGTGAGCAAGCAATTGATATTTTACGGAAGCTACCTGGCAGTCAGCCTTTTTGTTTTTAAAGGCAGACTTTAAAGCTGACAGACTATAAGCTTTGGTGGCCTGGTTGTTAAGGGCAACAACTCATTGTTTCAGCTATTTCTTCGGGTCATTCTGTTCCAGGTGGCAAGGGAAATCATGCTTGGAACTGCGCAGTACAAATAGTGCTTTAAGGAAATCTAATAATTGGCCCCTTTCTGCCTTACTCTGCTTCATTTCCTCCTCTTTACCTTCATACTACCATAGGAACCTATCATGAAGAAACAGGTTGGTATTCCTGGCGAATCATTTATAGTTATTTTATTGCTTTCTGATGAAGCTGGCCAGGGTGTTTGCTCAAGATGCGTGGTCCTAATAGAAGTCTTTGCATTATTATTAGACAAGTCCCCATCAGCAGAGCCAACCAGGTCCCATGTTGTCTATATTGTACTTCTTTGGCTCCCATTTCTACCTCCTAGCCTTAATCCTTTCTAATAACCTTTTGGCATTTTCCCATATGAATTCTGACTGATTAGCACAAAACCAGCAGCCCTCATTGAAAACCATGAGGATGCCTTCCTTTTCAGTGGTAATCAAATTGAATCCTCTGCTGTTTTTTTTGGGGGGGGGGTGTCATTGCTGTCAATGAATCTATCTGATTTTTCAGAGGGACTGTGCTCTCCTGAACTGTTAAGTCTTTTTTGATTTGAGTAGAGAGCTGGCTATGTTGAACTTGTTGGATTACTATTGTGGTTACACTGGTGGTCAGAGACCTTGTTAGAACTCTTCCCCAAAGGACAGGTAAAAGCACAGGTTTGTCTTATTTCTTTACTCTAAGGGATGTAAGAATTGCTTAACTCTTGCTTCCTGGGAACACATGTTAAGCATGGGGCCAAGAATACCAGTTCAGAACTGTCTCATGCAGAGCAAGTATAAATATCCCAGGGACTGGCAAAGTGTGTACCATTAAGCGCTCCTGCTCTATTAACTTGTCTGGTACAGTCCTTCTCATTTCCTGCAGGTTGGGCTTCTTCTATGACCTGACTAGGTCCGGTTAAACACATCTCATCTGTGTTATTACTCAGGTTTTGGTTAGTCGTTCCTACTCCAGGATAGGTAACCTAGCCAGCAGCAGATCACACTCAGCAGTCCTGACCTAAAGATGGGTCTGTTCCGTAACCGAGCCCATGGCTGGCCTTTACTGTAGGTAGTGCTTTCAGAGGGAGAGCAGTGGCACAGAATTAGCTGCTTATCTTGTCTTGTTTATCTTTGTCCTGTTTACAGGCCGGTTCAAGGGCTTTGTGTGTGGTGGGGGTGGCAGCAGAAGGGCTTAAAGTCTTATGTCTGTTAACCTGTACCATCACAAACCAGAACCAACCACGGGGTTCTTAAGGGGTTCTTATGCCTATGCCTGACAAACCCATCTTGAGGTCATGGCTTCTCCACACAAAGGGCTTTGCTATAGTCAGTCCCTGTGTTATTCCTCCCAGCTTTCCCCTTCAAGGTCCTTTATGGCCTTAAATACTTGTTCTTCTGTGGAGGTTCCCTTCCAGGCTTAGTGAAGTTAAGGAATAGCCAAGCCTAAGCCTAGGTAAGTCCTAATAGAATTCAGTTAGCCTGGCCATGGGTTGTGCCTGGTTACCATCTACTCAGAATATATTTAACTCCTTGCCAGGATACAGAACAGAAGGAGAAGGCCTATTTAGAATATAATTTCAGATACAGAAAGAGTTTGAGTCTGCATAGTCATCTTGCCTTTTCTTTTTTTTCTTTTCTTTTCTTTCTTTCTTTCTTTCTTTCTTTCTTTCTTTCTTTCTTTCTTTCTTTCTTTCTTTCTTTCTTTCTTTCTTTCTTTCTTTCTTTCTTTCTTTCTTCTTCTTCTTCTTCTTCTTCTTCTTCTTCTTCTTCTTCTTCTTCTTCTTCTTCTTCTTCTTCTTCCTCCTCCTCCTCCTCCTCCTCCTCCTCCTTCTTTTTCTTCTCTCTCTCTCTCTCTCTCTCTCTCTCTCTCTCTCTCTCTCTCTCAGAGGTATCTTAGATAAATTCTAATTAGGGGCTGGATAAGGCCTCACAAAAATAGAGACAAGATAAGGTTAAACCTACATCTACTTAAGGCCAGTTACATCTAGTTACATGGTCTCAGTCAAGTTAAGATTTAGTGATGACTAAATTATTTTCAGGTTGCCTAAGAGAGACTGTTTAAGTGTGTATCTGAACTCAGATCACACATATTCATGTTTTACCTAAATTGTTTGGGTCTTTTCCCACAATTAAAAATTGTCTAAAGTACAAAGCTTATAGTTGCCCAAAGTGTTATCATATTTATTTCTGATAAGGACTGAGAATCACGGTAAGCTTAAGTGAAACATTTAAGTTTGAACCTAAGTGTCTCTGTCTTCAGTGTCTGTCTTCCTTAAAAAAAGTCTCTTTACTCCATCCACCCTTCTTTGCCAGTGTCAAGTCCTTCTGTATATGCCTGTGTGGCTGAGGTTGCCATGCGTTCACAGCTCAATGAGGTTTGCATTTATGTATTATTAGAAATCTATCAAACATTTATCAGTTTGTATTTATATTGACACCATTGCTTTCAGTGTAAGTTTATTTTTTAAAAGATTATATAAAGTACAGTGCAGCTGTCTTCAGACACCCCAGAAGAGGGCATCAGATCTCATTACGGATGGTTGTGAGCCACCATGTGGCTGCTGGGATTTGAACTCATTAATGTAAGTTTATATATGCCCTTGTTTGCTGTTTCACTATGGCCATCAGAGCTTTTATGGCAGTAGATTTAACGTTCAGCTCTTATATTTACTGTGATTGGGGAAGGGACACAGAAAACAAATCTGGCTTACTTCAGTAACTCTAGGGACAGTTTTACTGTATATCTCCCTGTATAGTTTCTAGAACCCAAGAAAAAGATCCAGGTGTTCTTTGATACTGTGGATTCAGCTGCAAGAAGGCACTAAAGAATTGGCTTGCCTTTTTCTGCCTGTGCTGTTTCTGTCGCCTCCTGTGAGCTGTACCAGAGGTGACAGGCATTTCTGTTAAAAAGTCTATACATGAATATAGCTGTATCTTCAACTATATTATCCCGAGGACAAATTAGTTGCCACCCCTGTGGAATACAGCAGCTTTTGGATTCCATGCCAGTGGTAGCTGTATGCCAAGCATGAAGTATCCTGTTCTTCTGCCAAATAAATACCAGCTTCCCCTTTAGTGGTGCATTTAAAAGGACAGTTTCCACTCTTCTTGTGTGGCAGTGGCAACTGGAAAAGCTTTTAACATAGGCAATTAGTGGTACAGTGGAAGAGACCACTGGGATTTACTTTAGGTCACAGATACTTACTTGTACTGTAATTTTCTCTTTTGTGTTATAATGTTCCTGTTTGGTGTAATGTATCATGCAAGAGGAAGGCGGGATGGCTTGGGAAAACAGTTGATTCATTCCACTGGATAGCCTGGCTATTCAAATTGTATTTTCTTTCTTGGAGAGACTGTCAATGGGAATCCTAGTCTCTGGATAGTCACTTGGCAGTTTGACATATAGGATCTATACATGATTTCATGATTTTATTCTAGTAGATTAATGACATATGTTATTAGATTTTGAAGCATTCAATATGTATCTGTCCTAACAAGGTATTTGGAAGACTTTCCCCCAAGGATTAGAGAGTTTGCAATTGCAAGCCATGGAAAAAGCAGCAAATCGGGTTCCAGATTCTACCATTTTCCAGCTGTGCACCTTGGATTGTTTGGTCTATGTGGATTTTTATTTTCTTAAATACATAGTGGTGATACAGTCCTTTCCCCTTTCCCCCATTGACCTCACAGTAATTTGAAGATTCAATGAGATACCATATGAAATATGTTTGGGTTTTCACTCCCTCATTTGTGCAAGAAAAATATTTGTCTGATAGGACAACAGGATAGGCTAATGGATGTGAATGTGCGTGAGGCTGTGGCTCCCAGAAGGAAGACTCCGTAAAGCCCTGAGATGAGTTACTGAGTGGAGTTCTGGAATCATATTTTGAAGCCACTAAACCCAGAAAGGCACATTCTTTGGCAGATGGCGCAAGCACATTTTCAGGCAGAGAGGAGGAGTGTATTGTCTCTGATCATTCTTGTTGGTAAAATGGATGAATGCAGTCTCTCTTAGCCAGCTGGCATTTACAGAAAGAGAAAGGCAGCCAGAAGTCCAGGGTTCAGTCTTGTACATGTCAAGTGTGTTCTTGAAGCTTAGAACAAAACTCGGGCAGGGATTAGAAGGGTATGATATATCTTTCTCCTTGTCATTTGAATGAGCCGCATAGGGATGGTTGAATGTTTGAACTAGTTTTGATGAATTCACATTAGACATACTGTAACATGCTTTCATTACCTAGAGAGTGCCTTCTTCTCACATCTTTATCAAAGTCTGAAGTCGTTACCTGTTTGTATATGAATTATGCCTCTATTACTTCCACATTTTTTCTCTCAGGGCATCTTTTCTCTCACCTTCCAGGAGTCACTAGTAGTGGCCAGAATACACCACACTCTACTGTCTGGATCCCAGAATTTCCATAGCACAAACAGCTAGCATGTGTAAGGCACTTACCATGAACTGGGAAACATTCTAAACTTCATGAACTAAGTCATACAATTTCCCTGTTCTTTTTATCTTACAGATAAGGAAATTAAGGCAAATATACCTTAGGAAAATGCTGTACTTTGTAAAGTCAGGATGAAAATACAAGTAGGTTTGGCACAATATATTACCCTCAGAGTCACTGCTAGCATCTTGGTATCTGCTAAATAGACTATTCTATTCTGCATCAAAACCCTCACAACTTTTATTTTTTTTCCCTCTTAGAAAGCTGAGGGAAGAATTAGGAATAGAACCTCTTTTTCTTATCATATTCAGTTATGTTTTTATTTCTCTCATTTTCAGCCCTTTCTCCTGCTCTTGGTACCATTTGAAGGCCAAAACTGTTTCTGGAAGTATTACATCTTTTCCTGGTTTCTCAGGGGACTTTTACAGCAGCTAAGCTTCAGAGACAAGTCTGTTTATGTTTCCCCAAGGCAAGATAAGGTGGCTGACCCCATGGCTGAATACTATGCTGAAAAACTGTGTGCCTGACTAACGCAATGACAAAGAGATATTTGCAAACTGCAGTTTGCCGGCAGTGGCTAAGTTGTTGTTCTACAGGGTAAGCAAGAGTCTAAGACTGTGTCTGCAGCAATGAACAAATTAGAAAAGTGAGGAAAGAAATGTAGAAGAAACTTGCTTTAAGCCGACTAAAAGAGGCATCCCTACTCCTTCTTAATTTGGTTTCTGTTTTTAATTTTTCATATATTTTTCAAGAAGGGGCCATGTTTAGCTCTTCAGCTCCACACTTCCTTCCATTTTCCTTGATAAATTAAAGATGGCTCATAGACATTTCAAATGTCAGGTCCTATAGCCTCACTGCATGCAGTTGCGTGTAAAGGCAACAATTTCTAACTTTAAAATATAGATGCAAGGGCAAATCTTGTTCATTATTTTCATTGTATCTCCCAGAGATGCTCCTGCCATATCAAAATGATGGGGTATGTCTTTTTATATTATTAATCGCTTCATTCATTTACATCTCAAATGATATCCCACTTCCTGGTTATCCCTCCACCAACCCCCCATCCCCTTTGCCTGTATGAGGGTTCTCCCCACCCACCGTCTCCCACCCCACAGATCCAGCATCCCCCTACGCTGGGGCATCAAGGTCTCTTTGATGATTTCCTGGATTTAGGGAGGGCAAAGAGAAGTTATGTGTGTCCAGAAGTGTTTTTTAAATAACAATAATTTCTTATTTATTCTTTGAGAATTTTATACAATGTATTTTGAACACATTTACCCTCTCTCCTGTTCCCCTTACCATACTCAAAAGCCTCTCATCCTCTCCCACTTAACTTTGAGGTTATTTATTTATGCTTTCTTCTTTCTCTACTGAGTGCAGTGTTGTGTTGCATAAGCCCTGCTTGGGCTTCAGATAAAGTCCCAGTGCAGAGGATGGTGTGTGTGTGTGTGTGTGTGTGTGTGTGTGTGTGTGTAATCCCACCACCAACTGAGGAGCCATTAACAGACGTGTTGTTTATTTAAGCATTTAAATTAAATGCTTGTGACCAAATGGTACTGTAGCACTGCAGAAGGGAGCAAAGGAAAAAAAAAGTCTATTTGTGAATCCGGAACTAGCACCTGTGATCACCAAAGGCACCTTGCCTGCTGCACGGAAGCTTATCAACTATAAACATGGGGCCAGTGGATTTGGATTTCTTTTCTCCTTTTCTGTCCCATTGTTAGATACTTGTTGCCAGATTGTCAGATGGAAGCAGTGCCAAATAGCAGACTAAGACTCAGTGAGAAGAAAATGGTAGCTTTTTATTAGTCATGCTGGCGAAAGTGAGACAGAGATGCAACGCTTCTAGTAATCAGTCAAATCGCATCCCCTTTGCTCTAGCTCCTTTTCAGAGGCAGGTTATGTCACGTTGCATCAATTAAAAACTGACTGACAATCAGGACCTTTTGTCATTGCATTGACATGAAATTGCCACACCAGGCAAAGGAATCTTCTCTTAATGTTATGCTTCATTGCCCTCACATTAGTGACAGGCTGCTCAAACAATGCTGATAGCACTCATCATTATTTTAAATCTCATCTAAATAAAATGATGGGATATATACTATACTTCTACATTTCTGGTTACATGTATTCCGGTAGATGTTGACATCCTTTAATTTGGGCATATACTTAGTACTAATACTACAGATTCATGAGATAGAGGTAGACTTAGCTTTAGTACATGCTATCCAGTAGCTTTTCAAAGTAATTGTACAAGCCAACACGTTTACCTGCAGTTATATATGAGTTCCAGTGGCTCCAGTGTTCTGCATTTCTTATTCTCAGGCCTTTCCAATGTACCTATTCTTGTCGGGTACAATGTATATCCTTATGGACTGAATTTGCATTTATTTGATAAGTAATAGTGATAAATGCGTTTGTGTACTTGTAGCTTGTGTAAATATCCTCTTATATGAGGTAGCAGTTAATTTCTTTTGTCTTGATTATGATATTTATATTGTCTTATTCATTTATAGGAGTCTAGAAAATATATGCATAGTTTACCATTTTACTTTCTTGAGATATCTTTTGATAGATGAGAGCTCTTCACTAATTTGAGGTATATGTGATATATTTTGCTTTCCTAAGATCATGAAAGTTTTCTCTCGTGGTTTGAGCTACATATTGGTTTTATATTTTAGATTTAAGTCTTCTACACATTTCAAATTAGTTTTCAGTATTTGATGTATGATCATGGTCATGGTTTCATTGCTTTTCTATCCATGCATCAGGACTACGTGATTTTAACTTCTGTAGCCATAAATTTAGCCTTGCTATTTTATTTTTTAGTTAATTTATTTTTAATTTTTATTATCATGTAATATTGTACAACATGGTTGTATATGGCAATTTCTGAATGTGCATACAACATAATATTTCTATATGCACATAAACATGTACCGATAGGTTTTTGTTTCGTTTTATTTTATTTTGTTTTTTCTTCTTTGTGTTTTTTTTTCAAGACAGGGTTTCTCTGCATAACTCTGGCTGTCCTGGAACTCATTCTGTAGACCAAGTTGGTCTTGAACTCAGAGATCTGTCTGCCTCTGCCTCCCAAGTACGGGGACTAAAGGCGTGTGCCATCACCTCCTAGGTAACATGCATGAACAGAAATAGGATAATTAACATGTTTTTTCTTTAAGATTGGAATATTTGAGTTACTCTTGTCTAGGGACTCAGAAAATATACCCTTTGTTGTGACCCTACTGTGCCATTGAAATCTAGAACATACATATTCCTCCTATCTAACTTTGTTTTGGTACCCAGTATTTAACCTTTTATCCCCCCCTTCCCTGTGGCCATTCCTAATTTCTAGTAGTCACTAGTCTGCAGTCAAATTGTCATTTTTTAGCTTCTGCATATGGGAGGGACTATACAATGTATGTCTTCCTTTGTTTCAGGCTGTTGCTGTCTTGTAGTATATATGTTGTTCCTTAAGAGGCCTGGCTCTTTGTATATGCTTGTATATTTTAGAATAATTTTGCTCAAAGTGTCCTTCAAAAGTCTTGATCTTATTGATTCACTGGCCTCCTCTATGTCCCCCTCACTTCCAGTGCTAGACACCTTTTTGAGGAGTGTGCCTGTGTCGGGAGAACTTCTTGCCCACGGACCAGCCTAGACTTCAACAAATTTCAGGTAAGAAAAACTGCCCATGCACACACCAGGCTTCCATTATGCTAGCCTCCTGCAATTGCCAAAAGCTATGCTGAAATTTCTCATTCTTTGGTAGACAGACACCTTCTGCCTTTTGCCCAAGCTTTATCTTTAACCTGTGCCCAGAACTGGCAAATGACACAGCAAAGAAAATGCTGGCTACTGTCAGCTCTCATTAGAGAGTTTGTACTTGCTTGCACTCTTTCTGATACCCTTAAGTCTACTAATTTTGTAATTTGTCCTCCCAATCCCATCTGCATGTGTGTCATATACATATATATATATATACATATATATATATATATATATATATGTGTGTGTGTGTGTGTGTGTGTGTGTGTGTGTGTGTGTGTGTGTTTACCAATATATATATTGGTTGTTGCAGGAGCATTTGTGGACTACTTGAAAGCAGAACTCCAGAAATCATTTTCTAGGATACCTTTGTATACTAGACCTTTGACTTGATTACAGGTGAGTAGCTTCCAAACATTTAGAGAAATTCAGAACACCAGAGGATGGGAGCAAACACAAACATTTTTGAAGCTCCATGGAACTACTGATTATGACATGGGCACCATAGGATCTACTTCTCTCCACCAGTTAGTAGTAAGACACAGTCAGCTCATAATTTAGCTGATTTCTAGGGATATCAAATAAAGGAACACTCTCAGTTCTAGTCTTGTTTAGAAGAATGAGATGTCAGCTCTGGACTCATTAAAGCAAATGTCTTAGTATAGACACCCATATGTGTGCTCTTTGATATAGGTCTTTGGAAGTTAGCCCTAGATTAACTTCTTTTTGGGGGGGATTGGATTTGTTTTTATTTTGAGACAGGGTTTCTCTATATAGCCCTGACTGTCCTGGAGCTCACTCTGTAGACCTGACTGGCCTCAAACTAATAAATCTTCCTGCCTCTGCCTACCAGAGTGCTGGGATTACAGGCGTGTGCCACCACTGCCTGGCTCCTGGATTAATTTCTATTCCACACCATGTGGCTGGCCATAACTCAGATAATACCTAATGATTTTTAATTTTTCCAATCATAACTTTATACAGTTATTTTATTGTGAGGATTAGACACACTAATGGGTAAAATTGGTTTCTTGCTGCTATATATGTAATAGACCTTCCTTCCACAATTTTGAGAATTTGTCCCAACGCTACAGACATACCATCTCATCTGACATGCTTTTCAGGTTGGGAATTGATTCTGTTTGGTTATTTAAGGAAGGGTGACATACAATGAAATGCACAACTTTTAACACTTGCAATCAGTGCAACCTATCAATTTCATGTTCTCATATAGCCTAGAACTCTGTAAAATATAACCATTGACACTGTCATAGTTCACTAACATGAATCTAATTACTTCTAATTTTCCTAGACACAATTATTCTCTTATTTTTTGCACCATAAATTTTCTTGAATTTTATATGAACAATATGCATTGTTTTATGTTATTTTTCCACTAAGCATAATATCTTTCATGTTAATACATGATTCTATTAGCAGGGCACTTCTTTTCTATTTATGGTTAGTGTGATACTGTGTTAATATTCAACAACTGTCTAAATTTTGGCAGTTGACACAATCCCCAAATATCATCAACAATTTCTGTAGTGCCAGAGGCCTCATGTCATAATTGGTCACCACCATAATCAAATGGACATGCTCATTTCTTATATAAATCAAAGGAGTAACCATTGCCAGTTCCATTAAGTATCATTAAGAGAGTACTTGTCATAGCTTTTTAGTATTAATTTGTCTATTGAGAAAAGACTGCTGAGATGTGCAACCAGTGTCAGTTCCTCTTAGAGTTGGTAGACTTATTGATCATATAGCCTAATTAATAAGGATAAATGAAGAGCTTTTACAATTTATTGCACTATAACATCTGTCCCCAAGATGCACAACAATTGGGAACTTTAATGAATTAATATTTAAAAATATCAAAGTCTTTAGCAGTTCAGTTTTAAATGGCCATGAGTCAAAGAAACTAATAAAAACAGTTAAAGACTCTGAATGATGATATATCCTTTCTCAATGGAGGTGTTCAGAAGAGATATGCAAACTACCTATGCTCATTTTATGCTGATATCCCTGAGCAAAAATAAATATCATTGGAAATCCAAAGGAAAAGAGAGGCACTAGGTCCTCATTAGGCTGTTAAAAGGGAAGAATGATAGCCAGAGATCTCATTTAACCTCTTGGATGAGTCTTGGTAACTATACTCTGTAGCTATAATGGATGTGGATAAATGGTCAAGGATACTGATCTGTTTTTATTTGTCTTTTTCCATTATTAGATCTGATTGACTGTTTTGTCTTGCAAGTGACAATCTGGTGGTGATTATAATAGGAATAGTCTAATACTTTGTGAGAGGTTAGCCAACATCACCAAAAAGTTTTGTGGTACCACTAGACTAACTCTGTACTTGATCACCGTCATAATCACACCACCTGCCTGAGCCATGGAATCTGTGTCAATCCCTGCACTGGTTGCTGGACTTATTGATTGTGTAGCCCAGCTGATAAGAATAGCCGAGGAGCTATTACAGTTCATCTCGCAGGAACAAGTTCCTTCTGTGCAACAGAATGCTAGAGTGGAAGAGGCAGAAGCAGCTGCGCCGCCTCCTGAGGAAGAACCCCTACCGGATCTTGCGGAACTTTCCGATCTAGAATCAATCCTTTCAGTAGGAGAAGATGAAGACCTAATCCTTGACATGGATGAAGCTATGATAGATATCAACGAGATATATGAGGATATACTTCCTGCCATAAAGGATGATACAGAAAGCGAGTGAGAGCCACCATGTGAAAAAAAAACATCATTTTTCCATTTCATTTTTCTAGGCTTCAGCAATAGCTGTTTTATTCTAGTTCAGCAAAGTTCCATTACTAAAAGCTTTTAGATTAGGTAAACCTTGATTTCTTTTTGGCAAAATCATTTTTTTTCTGTTTTAATTCAAAAGGCTGGCTTTAGTTAAATAGTTTTTGCTTTACTCGTACTATTAGGATTTTTCACAATAAGACCAAATAATAGCAAGGAGAAGAATCTACCTAAGAATAGAATGAAGAACTGATGAACTCTACCAGTGCTCATACCACTGTCACTGCTCTGTGATAAATAGAAACTCTAAGGGTAGTAAGTATTCCCCAGCATGGCATTACAGTGAGTATTTTCTCACAGACAACATTGACGCATTGTACCTTAAAGAGAGAAGTTTTTATAGTTGAGTACGGTAAATAATTATAAAAGCGCAACATCTACCAGGCAATAAAAGTATAGACAGCTTTTTCAGATTTTCCAGGGCCAAACTTTTGAGAATTCTGGGGTCAAGATATTGAATGAAAGACTGATGATGGGTTCCAATCCACACGTGTTAATGTGTGCAGAAACTCTCTTTTGCAATATTGCCTTCTGATGGAATATTGAAGCTTGTACCAAAAAGCAAAGAGAGAAGTTCTAGAATGGCAAGACAGGGTCTAACAAAGACTTCATAATGGAAAATCAAGAGCTTATGTCATCAGCCTGGAGAAAATGGTCTACAAGGGGGAAGCGGACAGCGTGTATCTTCGTTTGTATAACTGAGGTTCAGACAAATACTTGGGAGGCTTAATGTGTTAGGACCATTACAACTTTAACCTAGCAATATTTGTTATTAAGCAGTAGAAATACAAATAAGATGTAGACTGGTATTGAGGCACAATAACCCTCCACATTTCAGAAAGGTGAAATATAATATTTGAAGCATCCCTACACTAAAGCAGAGATCAACTAAATAAGTGTGCAAGAAATTCACCTATTATACCAACTTAATGCCTTTCAATCATTTTAGTTCCATGGACAGACAGTATGGCCTTTTTATCAATTTTCATAGAATCCTAAATCACATCATAGTTAAAAAGATTAATAGGGCATTTAGTACAGATGATTTCAGAGCTCACCAACATGGCAGATACATGACAAAAATACACACAGAACAAATGAAAATTATGTCAAAATGTAATTAGTGGAGTTGATTGTATATTACAGTAGGCAGTATGCTGTAACTCCTTACTACAATAACTTTAATAAGCAAACTGAAAGATTCTAGGTACACAAGTACAGACAAAGCAGCAAATAGGTGATGCACTGAAAATTAACCTGATTTTCATTAGGAGATTGGAGATTGCAAGATTGGAGAAAGGAAGAAGAAATTATTTTTCCATGCCAGGAGGAAATGTTAATGAATAATAATTATTATAATTAGTGGAACAGGTAAGATTATTTCTATATCTTATAAGAACATTTACCAACAGTAACAACAACAATAGACCTGTATGAAAGTTAAAATATAATCTACACTTTAAGTAAGGGCTTAGTAACAACTAGGGAAAATAGATATGGCTGCCAGGGAAATTTGATCTGTGGGAGATAGGGTATAATTTTCTGTCAAAAAAAATTATGATTACTTGAACAAAATCGGGAAAAATATCCAGAGAGGGGCCACCAGTCTACTATAAATTCTATTTGGTGAGCAATTTATCTGAGGAAGAGGAAATGATGCTCTGCAAACCTGATAGACATACTAACCAGTAGATAGTAATCCAAGTAGAACTCTACAATATGGGCCTTGTAATGTTTCCATGATAAATTAGTAAGACTTTGTTAAAAGTCAGACAGCATAAACCGCCAATAAACTCAAACAGGTCATAACAAGAGAAACCTGGAAGACTACTCTAGACAAAGCCTTAAACAAGTAATAGGCAGTGTTGTTCTTAAACAGCAGAAAAAGAAGACGCTGGAAGTCATCAGATGTGGATCTGCTTTGCCGACTGCATTTCAGTATCTGCCTTGATTGCATAATTATGTGCACTTAAGAACTGTTAAGATGTAACTCTATTTCAAGAAATGGACTGTTGTATCAAGTATGTTTGCTATATGGAATGGGATTAGAAATAGAGTTAAAAGTGATGAGGAAAAAATCTTAGCAATAAGAACAAGAGTTAGTAAGGAAGCTATTTTCAGTAGAGAGGACATTTTAAATTGCTAACAGTTAACAGTTATTTGAGATGGGGTTACTTCCTGAGTTCATTTACCTGTGCCTTATGAAAATTAGCCAATTGTGAGATCTTAGTAGAAGTAACTCCTTGGTAACTGATACAGATTAAGTATATAGAGAGTTAAATAAAAGGAGAAATACTAATAAATATGTTTATTGGATGTCTCCAGTTGAGATGTTGACTCTCTCCAGAAGACTGGAGTAACTAGTCTATTATCCAAGTAGCCTTGTTTTGTGTCTTTTTGAGGTTAGTGCCAAAACCAGATTTTGTATGGCATAGAGAACTAGAGAGGGAGCCAGGCTCTATATTCTGAGACAAACCTAAAGGTGTTAAAATCAAGAAAGACAGCCTGGTAAATGGCACTGAAGTACACAGTACAAATCGTCATTCTTTAGCTGAAGTATAGGAGCTGCTGACAGTATATGCTTGCATCTCTTTATGTAACCATTTCTTCACATTATTAGGTTATAATCACTTATGATCTTTATAGACTATTGTTCCAGACTGCTTAATCATTTTTAAGCGATTTTAGCCAATAAATTTTGATTAAAAAGCCAAAGAACTTGTAGTCTCCTTCAGTTACCTTGTAGTAAAATTTTAAGCTACTGAACTGCCACAAAAGGACATTCCACAAATGTCACGGAGAGATCACTGAGAATGTTGCACCGAGAGCCTGACTGTCCACTGAATGTCAGGTGGTCTCTGCGAATTCCATGAGCATGGATCTTCGTTTGTAAAATGAACACTACACTTCTGCTGCTTCCTTTTAATGGTAGAAATGAACAAACAAAATAGTACACATTTGAAAGCCTTTGGAATGTCTGACAATGGGCTAGAACAGATGAAATTATGACAATTAAGATGTCATTCCATACCAACAAATGTCAGTATAAAATCACCTGAAGATTGAATTTGTATGTAAGGATTATTCAATAGTCTGCACCTGTTTCTAAGAGACAAAAACTACCTCACCTTAGTACTTTATGTAAAAATTATAATTTGGAATTGGCTTTTGTTTAATTCTTTGGAGCCTAGTCTTTCACCAAATGACGTTCTTTTGAAGAGCCCATTAGACTCTGAGTAGGAATAATTATGAGGGAAAAGTGCAATGAAAAGGCCCTTTAGAAAGGAGTTTGCATCCCCATAGGAAGAACAACAATATCAACCAAGCAGACCTCCCAGAGCTCCCGGGGAGTAAACCACCAACCAAAGAGTACACACGGAGGGACCCATGGCTCCAGCTGCATTGGACATCAATGAGAGGATGTCTTGGTCCTGTGAAGGCTTGATGCCCCAGGATAGGGGAATGTTAGGCCAGTGGGGCAGGAGTGGTTGGGCAGGGGGGCACTCTCATAGAAGTAGGGGGAGGGGATAGGGGATTTGTGGATGGGAATCTGGGAAGGAGGATATTATTTGAAATGTAAATAAATAAAATAACCAATAAAAAAGAAAAGACCTTTTAGAGAAGAATAAATTCTCTTCCACTTTCAGCCAAGATTTTGTTCCTGAGGGTGATACTGTACTCATTTCTTTTCTCTTTGCCCTTTCAAAATACCTAAATGAAAATGAAATAATATCTTAAGGGAGGTTTATATGGGTAATGGTTTCAGAGGGTCTCAGTTAACAAGAATGAGGGAGGTGCAGTGATGAGAGCAGCTAGTCTGTGGTATTGGATGTTCATGCCTGGGACCAGAAAGCAGTGACCGTGACCAGGAGAAGCAGTAAATAGAATTTAATAAGGCCTGCTTCTAGTGACCTACTTCTGATACATAGGCCCTATTACCTACAGGCTCTACAACTTTTCAAATAATGCCTCGAGCTGGAGACAACACACTGGAAACATGATCCTATAAGGAACAATTGAGCTTCAAGTCATAACATTTTGTCTCTATCTCTCATCATCTCATTGCTGTTTGACAGTGCAAAAATGCTTTAAGTCCAAGGGTCCTCTAAGTTTTAACAGTTGTTCAAAATTTCAAGATACTCTTTTATGATCCTGCATCAAATAAAATAAAAATCCAGAGCTCCATACTGAAATACAACGTTACCTGCATTCCCTAAAAGGGGAAATGTGGATATGCCAATAAAAGATTGCAATTGCAGCTACAGGCATCCAGCTGGCTGTTCACCCAGGTTTTGCTTTTCCGGTACTCATGGAGAAACTGTTGCTCTCTATACCTTTGGTCTGTATGGTTTTTCCCTTCATCCATTCACCAGCCTTCTTTAGGCAACTAAAGACACTGAGGAAAACTATCCTTTAAAAATGTTTCCAACTTGTTTATGGGTTCTCAACATGTAATGGTCAGGTTGAATTGGTTCCATCAGATGATGGCATAGGACCCACTTAGACTAATAATTAGGCTGGGGAGGTGGCACAGATTGTAGGAATACTCGCTGTGTAAACAAGAGGACCTGAGTTCAAATCCCACAAACCCACGAAAAAAGCTGGGCATAGTTGAACATGCCTGTAACCACAGTGCTGTGTGTAGACGGGGAGGGGAGGATATGATAGGCAGGGTGATTAGAAGTTTTTGGTTCAGCGGAAGACCCTGCCTCAAGAGTATAAAGCAGACAGTGATGGAGTAGATCAGCCATTGCCCTCCTCTGAGCCCTGGGTATATGGATGAGTGACTGTGCCTATACCCACATACGGACACATCATACGTCACACCTGTGTATGCGCAAACTCAGCCATTCATAGGAACACATAAAAATACTATTAAATGTGTAGAAGGGAAATGAAGAATCACAAGGGACAAAACCAAAGTGAAAACAAAAATAAATGAATGAATGAAAGAAGGAAGGAAGGAAGGAAAGAAGAAAGGAAGGAAGAAAAGGAGCTACTGAGCCAGAAGTGGTGGACTATGCCTGTGAACTCGATACTTAGGAAGACGGTCAGGTGTCTGAGGCCAGCCAGAGCAACACCGCAAATACACATGAATAATAAAAAATTAATACACTTTTCTCCTTAGTTTGTTAAGATACGCAAACTATATGCCTTTAAAGGATTTTTTCTTAAAGTTTTTGAAAGATTTATTTGTTTATTTTCTGTCTAGGGGTATTTTGCATGTATAATGTGTGCTGGCATCCCTCAGAGGTCACATGTATGCCCTGGAACTAGAGTTACAGATGGTTGTGTCACCACGTGGGTATTAGGAACCAGATTTGGGTCCTCTGTAAGAGCCATGAGTGTCCTTAACTACTAAGCAATCTCTAGCTCCATTTCCAAGGAATTTGAGTGATTTTGTTTATCACAAAAATTCTAAATTCACTTGCCATAGATAATATAGTGAAGGTAAAGTTAGAATTCATTTATTTGTGTCCAAAATAGAGGTTAGCCATATAGTTTTGTAATATCCCACATGAAGATCTTTTTTTTCTTTTTTTTAATTGAATATATTCTCTTTTTTGTGTGATTTACTCATTTTTCTTTTTTTTATTGAATATAACCTTCATTTACATTTCAATGTTAAAACCTTTCTGGGTTTCCCCCCTCCTGGAGAACCCCCAACCCCTCCTCCCACCCCCTGCTTCCAAGTATGTGCCCCTCCACCTGACCCACTCCCATTCACCCCCTGTGATTTCTCTACGCTGGGGCCTCTATTGAGCCTTCACCTGACCAAGGGCCACTCCTCCCACTGATGCCCAACAAGGCATTCCTCTCCCTCATTTTTGGCTGGAACCATGTGTGTGGGACCATTGTGTGAGACAGTCTATAGCTTCATTAGGCAAGGCCGCTCTGGAGACTCAACTGCATAATCCTGTGGCCATCAGTCACGCGTGACCCCGCCCCAGGCCCCTAGTGTTCTGGCTGGACTTCACCTCTGTAGTCACCTGGCTTCAGCCAGGCTTTCCCTGCCCCTCGGTTACCCAACTTACTATAAATGGAGGCTTCTTGCTCTCTCTCTCTCTCTCTCTCTCTCTCTCTCTCTCTCTCTCTCTCCCCCTTATCCTGCTCTCTTATCTCTCTCTTGTCTTTTCCCAACTCTCTTCCACGTGGTCATGGCTATCCCTCATCTCTCCATCTTCTCTTTCTCTCTTTTCTTCTCTTTCTCTATTTCTCTCTCTACTCCTTTAATAATAAAGCATGAAAACTATAAACTGTCTCTTTTATTAAACCCGCCACATAAGAGCACAGAGCAGGCCTCAGCATTTCCAGCGGCCAGGGAAAGATCCAAGCCTCCTCACAGCCAAGCTGCCTCTCAGGCAACTAAGCTTCTTTCAACAGGTCCCTGGGAGGTCCATGCCAGAGCAGCACCACCTTCTGAGCAAGACCTCCTTCCACACTAGCCAGGCAGTCTCCTGCCCCTTAGGCCTTGGGGCGGCAGCACTCCTCAGTGCTGAGTGTGTGTGGTCCCTTCAGTGCTTCTCTATCCTCCTTCATGGACTCTACTGTGTGCCAGAGTTCTCTCATATGCTGCACCTGCCGCCGCACCCTCTTTTCCCTTTCCCCCCACACATGTGCACCCCTTGGTTGATGGTTCAGTCCCTGGGAGTCCTGGGGTGTCTGGGTGGCCAACATCATTATTCTTCTCATGGGGCTGTAAACCCCTTCAGCTCCTCTGGACCACCCTCCAGCTCCTCCATTGGGGACCTCATGCCCAGTCCAATGGTTGGTTGCTAGCATCTGCCTCTGTATGTGTAAGGCTCTGGCAGAGCCCCTCTGGAGACAACCATGGCATGCTCCTTTTGGTATACACTTCTTGTCATCCACAATAGTGTCAGGGGTTTGGTGACTGCTTATAGAATGAATCCCCAGGTAGGGAAGTCTCTGGCTGGCCTTTACTTCAGTCTCTGCTCCACACATTGTCTTCCTTATTGCTCCTGGGAGTATTTTGTTCCCTTTCTCAGAGGAACCAAAGCACCCTCACTTAAGTCCTCCTCCTTCTTGAGCTAGGTTTATTGTAACTTGTTTATTTTGTGCTTTTGGGCTAACATCTGCTTATTAGTGAGTGCGTACCATGTGCATTCTTTTGTGATTGGGTTGCCTCGTTCAGGATGACACTTTCTAGTTCCATCCATTTGCCTAACAATTTCATGAATTCATTGTTTTAAATACCTGAATAGTACTCCATTATGAATATATTCTTTTTTAATTAGATATATTCTTTATTTCAAATGTTGTCCCCTTTCCTGGTTCTTCCCCCCAAAAAATCCCCTACCCCACCCCCCCTTACCTCTGCTCACCAGTCTACCCACTACCAATTCCCTGTCCTGGCATTCTCCTATACTGGGACATCTAGCCTTTTCAGGACCGAGGGCTTCTACTCCCATTGATGCTCAACAAGGTCATCCTCTGCTGCATATGCATCTGGAGTCTTGGGTCCCTCCATGTATAATCTTTAGTTGGTGGTTAGTCCCTGGGAGCTCTGGGGGTACTGGGTGGTTCAAATTGTTGTTCTTCCTATGGTGCTGGAAACCCCTTTGCTTTCTTCTATACCTATAATCCTTAGGTTTGGTTTTCTTATTGTGTCCTGAATTTCCTAGATTTTGGGGTTACAATATTTTTGCATTTTGCATTTTCTTTTGATTGTTGAGTCAATATTTTCTATGTTATCTTCAGCACCTGAGATCCTTTCTTCTATCTCATCTATGGCTCCTGATTTCTTTCCTAGGTTTTCTATCTCCAGAGTTGTCTCCCTTTGTGATTTCTTTATTGTTTCTACTTCAATTTTTAGATCCTGCATGGTTTTGTTCAGTTCCTTCACTTGCTTGTTTGTGTTTTCTTGAAGTTCTTTATGGGAATTTTGTGTTTCCTCTTTAAGGGCTTCTAACTGTTGACCCATGTTCTCCTGTATTTCTTTAAGGGATTTTTGTGTATCCTGTTAAAGGGCTTTTACCTGTTGACCCATGTTCTCCTGTATTTCTTTAAGGGAGTTATTTATGTTCTTCTTGAAGTCCTCTATCAGCATCATGAGATGCGATTTTAAATCCAACTCTTGCTTTTCTGGTGTGTTGGGGTATCCGGGACTTGTTGTGGTGGGAGAACTGTGTTCTAATGTTGCCAAGTGGCCTTTCACCATTTGATTATCTCTGGTATTAGTTGGTCTTGCTGTCTCTGGCTGGAGCTTATCCCTACTGAGGGCTTGTAAGCCTGTGTCCGTGCTCCTTTCTGTCCCAGTTGCTCTACTGATCGTATGCCCTGTGTACTCCTAGCTGTTTCCCTCCAGTGAGATTTTGGAAAGTTGAGATCTCAATCTCTCTGTCTCTGTCTCTCTCTCTCTCTCTCTCTCATTCTCTCTTTCCCTCATTCTCTCTCTCTCTCAGCAATTACTTGTTTAATACTAAAACTTGGGAAAGATGGATGTGGAAGTACCTGTTTATAATTCCAGATTTGGCAGGATAATTGAGATTTCATTCTTTTTTATGAGATATATTCTTTATTTACATTTCAAATGTTGTCCCCTTTCCTGGTTCCCTCTCCCAAAAAGCCCATAAACCATCTCCCCTCCCCTGGTTTCCCATTCAACCCCCTCCCACTTCCCTGTCCTGGTATTTATTCCCCTACACTGCAACATTGAGCCTTCCCAGGACCAGGGGCCTCTCCTCCCTTTGATGTCCAACAAGGCCATACTCTGCTGCCTATGCATCTGGAGCCATGGGTAGCCCCAGGTGTACTCTTTGGTTGATGGTTTTGTTCCTGGAAACTCTGGGAGTACTGAGTGACTCATACTGTTGTTCCTTCTATGGTGCTGCAAACCCCTTTAGCTCCTTGGGTCCTTTCTCTAGCTCCCCCATTGGGGACCCTGTGCTCAGTTCAATGGCTGGCTGAGTGTCCCCCTCTGTATTTGTCATGCACTAGCAGAGCCTCCCAAGTGACAGCTATATCTGGCTCTGGTCAGTAAGCACTTGTGGGCATCCACAATAGTGTCTGGGTTTTGAATCTGTACATGGGATGGATCCCTAGTTGGGAGTATTTTCTGTATGGTATTTCCCTCAGACTCTGTTTTACACTTTGTCTCCATATCTCCTTCTGTGGGTATTTTGTTCCCCCTTCCAAGAAGGACCAGAGTATCCATACTTTGTTCTTCCTTCTTCTTAAGCTTCATTTGATCTGTGAATTGTGTCTTGGGTATTCCAAGCTTCTTATCAGTGAGTGCATACCATGTCTGTTCTTTTGTGATTGGGTTACCTCACTCAGGATGATATTTTCTAGTTCCACCCACTTGCCTAAGAATTTCATGAATTCATTGTTTTTAATAGCTGAGTAGTATCCCATTGTGTATCACATTGTTCTTACCTCCATGCTCAGATGTAAATGTGCTGCTGGGAGACGACTCTCTCCTGGCAGGCCATGCATAGAAGGTTGTGGAGCCGCTGGGCTCCTTGGTGCAAATAGTGACCAGAAGACTCCTGTCCTAGCTGATCCACTGATGGCATGCCCAGTGCACTCCTAGCGGTTCCCCTCCAGAGGGATATTTGAGAGAAAGTGAAGTCGTCCCCCACCCCCAAGCTCAGAAGTGAAAGCACTGCTGGGAGATCACTCTCTCTTGGTGGGCTGTGCACGAAGGCTGTGGAGCCGTCTTGACCCAGTTTCCCTCTACCTTCCAGAAAACTCTTATCTCACCCCTCCCCCTGCCTCTGTGACAATGCTCTCCCACCTACCCCACTCCCACCTAGCCTCCCCTTGATTTCCCTATGCTGGAAAGCCTCCATAGGACCAAGGACCTCTCCTCCCATTGATGCCTGACAAGGCAATCCTCTGCTACAAGTGCAGCTGGAGCCATGTGTACCCCTTGGCCTAGTCCCTGGGATGAAGAGACTTTTTAACTGTAAAATAGCCAATGATCAATCGTATTCATATCATAATATAAATAATGAAGATAATTATCTTTACAAATTTTATGTAGCCAAATGCTCTAAAGTTAAAATTGCAAAATGTCTCCAAACAAGTAAGACTGGTATTTAGCCTCTCTATTCTAAACACTGATAAGTGTACTTGACAAGGATTTGTTGAATGATGAAATGCTTTCTTTTTTATTATTATATATTTTTATTTTCTATATTCTTTGTTTACATTCCAAATGATTTCCCCTTTCCCAGTTCCCCCCTCCCCATATGTCCCATAAACCTTCTTCTCTCCACCCATTCTCCAATCACCTCTCTCCTTTTTCTCTGTCCTGATACTCCCCTCCAATGCCTGATAAAATGCTTTCCTTTCAAAGAATCAGGTGACTACATTTTTGATCATGAAGGAAATACACAGAAGCTGTCTGTGTCACAGATGAATGGATCTATGAGGCCCATACAACCTACATGTATATGTTTGAATCTGAGTCTTGCTTTGATGCAGTAGACACTGAGAGCTTTAAACTTCCAGGAGACAGAGATTATCTCAACTTACCTCTTTCTGGTGATATTTGATCGCCACCTTCAGCTTGGCCAGGTCATGGTACTTCTGTGGGTCAAGTTCTTCACTGTGGTCATCTCGATGGTTGAGGATGATCTCCAGTTCTCGGGAGCTCCGAGCTTGGTCCAGCAGGTCCTTGGCAAAGAGCTTACATTGTTGGGAGAGCTCTTCATACTCAGCCTTGAACTCATTTTCCACCTTGCTCAGCTCCTTGAGTTCCCAGCCCAGCCGGAAGGCCGTGAGAATGGGGTCCTCACTTGATAGGGCAATGAGCGAGGGACTTGCCAGAGCCTTGTATATATTCAGTCGGGACCTTGAATGACGCAGACTGTCTACCTCTGAACTGGATACACACTCCACACAGTTGCAGCGGATCTGGTGGGGCCTTGGGATAGTGACCCGCTTTTGGACAAGCAATTTGATGATTTCATAGTTGTTGGTGTGGGCTGCCAACATGATGGGAGTGATGTCTGGTGTGAACTCAGAGAACTGGGTGTCCATCATCAGAGTGGGAACCTACACACATGAAATGAGAAACACAGAGGGCACAGTTATAGTTGGAAGCATGAAGGGAGCATCCATTGGTAATTCAGGAACTGAATTTTCCTTTCTCTTGTCACTGCTCCCCTAAACAGTTAATGTTTGTGGGCTTCTATGTTCCTGGTACTTTCCTAAGCACATTACTCATATTTACTCATTTAATATTCACAACAACCCAGTTGGTCAATATTATTCCCATGGGAGGAAGCTGAGAGAGGTTAATGGACATACCAAAGATTATGTGGTTTTCAGTAGCAGAAGCAAAATTTAAACCAGGTAGTACAACTGTTGAGTTCAGCTCTTAAATTTATGATAGCACAAGATACCCACTTCTAACTGTCAGAACAAGGGAAACAAAAAAGGAGAGGATACTGATCCTGGCCTTCTGCAGCAGAGTTGAACAAATCCTAAAGTCCATAATAGTTCATGAAGTTATATGTATAGCATTAATTGAGCTGTTGAGAGTGCTGGAATATTGACTTGAAATACCAAAGACAGGCCATCATTTTGAAGATCATACAACTTAATAAAGCCATAATGGCAAAAAGAAAAGTCTCTCACAAATGGTATTGACTTTGTATGCATATGGAACTTTAGGAGACTAAAGGCCAGGGTTAATTAATTCAATAAGCACTTTCAATGTAACTGTTCAGTGGTCACACTTTAGTTAAAGTAAGGCATGTGATTTCAATTCATTCACATAGCCATCTGGCCATTTCTCTTGTTTCTCCCCATAACTGATCCTGAAACCCCAAATTCCCTCCCTGCTCCCCCCCCCATTGATCTCCATCCCACCTCCCACCCAGCTCCCTCTCTCCATTTGCCTCTTTTTGATCATTTTATTCCCTTTTCTAAGTGAGTTTCAAGCATCCTCCATTATGTATTTCTTTCAGATTCAGGAAGATAGAAAGAATTAGGTATTTTCAGGAAGAAGTAATATTGTAAATGAGGAATTCCAGGTGTGGGGCAGCATTGTTAATGACAAAAGGACTGTTGTCTCTAGGATATGATGTTGGGTAGCTATAACCTAGGAAGTACAGAGTTCTTTATGTATTCAGGAACACACCCAAAGAAGTGCTGAAAACCTGATCAATGAATTAAAATAGCCTTCCAACTTGAAAACATATCTTTGGGGACTTAGTCTGTTTTCAGGCCAATAAAGAAAGCAAGAGGATCTGGGGTCCAGAGGAGTGAGTCGAGTACTTGTTTTGCATGCACAAAGCTTTGATTTCAGTTGCCGGAACCTGAATAGGGTGATTAACACCTGTAATCTTAGTAACCTAACACCTTGGAGATGGAGACAGGAACATCAGTTCACACACACACACACACACACACACACACACACACACACACGGACGTCCAATGTCCATATCTATATATCTATATGTGTGTGTGTGTATGTATATATGTATGTATATAAGTACACACACACAGATACATGAACACTGGGGATACAGGAGACTGTCTCAAAAGGAAAAGGAACATGAGGGAGCTCCCTAGATTCATGTAAGAACTAGAAGGTGGAGCTAGAAGATGGAGGAAACCTGGGACAACGACGGGAAGGTTTGTGGAAGAGAAACCTGAGTATGTGAAGCATGAATAGTATTCCAGGAAAAGAGGAAAGACTGATCTTATTAAATTTAAGGAAAAGAAGAGCATAGTGTCAAAGCTCATGTTTCATGTTTGCTGGGGAGAAAAGGCCAGGGACGGCTGGGATTCTCACAAAACAGAAAAATATTGTTTTAATCAATACTTTCATTTTATTTTTTACAACAACAGCAGTAACATTCTAGAGTTACTCATGACATTAAAAAAGCAAGAGTTACTGTTTTCCATCATAGTTTGCTTCCATCTCCCCTTGAATAAGGGACTTCTAAATAGGGGAGTGGCCAGAAAGGAGAGGGAGGGAAAGGTGAGGGGATCAGACTGCCAGAAACCTGCTTCCCTTGCCGAGTAGCTGCACTGGCCTCAGAAAGCTGTGGGTCAACCATTGCTAGGACAGAGAAAGGAGTAAACATGGTAAAACACCGAGAAAGGGAAGCTACAAACAGAACAGCAGGAAGTGAACAACTCGACGCATAAAATAAATTGGATGCAGGAAAGAATAATCTCAAAATTAACATAAGCCCACAGGCTCAGAAAGAAATAGGCCTGAGTGGGCCTGGAAAGGAACATAAACACAACTGGCATAAAGCCGTGGAGTGGGGAAGAGATGGAAAGAGAGCAATTTGGCATAGGCTGCTCGGAAAGAACAGAGTTCAGATCAGGAAAATCCGTCCTTTCTCTAGGCAGGGACGGCTTTCAATCTTTGTCATTATCTAAAATGGTGAGGAGACGGTGGAGTGGATGACAACCTAGTGGACAGTTGTCTCTGGGTGACAGTGGCGGTGTGGTCTGCTTTCCAACATGCTGCTCACCCACTCCTTCCTTGCTCTGGATACTTTTCGCCCTCCTTTCCTCATTTCTTTTCTTCTTGTCAGTGCTGACAAGACTGTCCAAGACCCAAAGCCATACCCAAGATTCCTTGTTTAGCCATGGAGCTGAAAGGAGACTGTCTGTGCTTGAAATATGAAAAACTTGCTGGAGCGCATTAATTCCAGTAAGGAGCATTCTGACCCTCTGTTTTGTTTTCTGGTTACTTGAGACCTGAGAGGAAACCTTTTCCAAAAAGAGGAAGCTTCACTGGCCATGTCTTCCCTGCAGCTGCCTAGTGAAATACCATAGGCTCTAGAGTTTATCCAGGATAGCTACTTTTCTGATGTTGCTTTACACTGCTCTCTATTTCACAATATGTTTCGTTGCTTTCCTGTGAAGAGCAGTGTTAATTGTCAACTTGATAGAATCTACGATTAACTGATGGACCTCTGGGAATGACAAACTAATAAATCAAAAATGAGCAACCTAACTGGACAGACAGTTCTCAGACAAAGTCCTAAAGAGTGCTGCACGCATGGCCCAGTGGCCAGCACAACTTTTTATTCAGTCACGAGGGCTAGAGTTCAGGTCCTAGCACTCATGATGTTGGGTGACTCACCATTACTTCTAATTCCAGCTACAGGGATACAATGAAGTGGAAACTTCTAGTTCTTTGGCAAGTTATGTCAAAAGATGTTCTACTGGGGTGCACAGGTGGAAGGATGTCTTGTTAAAGCAAACACATGAAAGACTGTTTTCCTGAAGCACACACAGGTAAAAGGATGTTTGGATATAGCTTACACATGAAAGGACCCAGGATGAAGAAGTGTAAATATGAGCCCACAAACAGTGGGAGCCGAGCACTGAGCTTTGGTTTGGTTTGCTCCACCTCGCTATTCTTCACTAAAGACCACATGTATTCGTTCACCTTACCTAGCGTTATCAAGCTCAACTTGTGGTAACACTGCCATTGAGAGAAATTCACACAAGAATTGCTTGTGAGATTTCTGAGGCAGCTTGCAACTTCCAAGGCTTCACCTTATGCCAGTTGGCAAGCCTGGTGGTTCCTTCAGGATCAAACTACAGCTGTCTGGTGTCTGCTTGTGGAAAGAACTGGATTGTAGCTACCAGTTTGTGCCTGGTGTCTGCCTGCCTAGGTCTGGTCTGCAACTGCTGAGTTGTATTTGGTGTTTGCTATGGGACTGCACTGCTGCCCAAGAAGTTTAAGTTCACCCCCAAAGAATTATTGCTGAACAGGTCCACTTCCTTCATATACTAATAACTTTTCTTTTACTACCTCTGCTGGGTGGTAGGCTAGAAGAGAGGTCGAACCCTTATTAAAAGTAGGTTGCAAGTATTTATGCCTACACAGGAGGCTGAGACAGGAGCATTGTAAGTCAAGTCTGAGTGGCATAGAAAAACCTTGTCTCAACAACAATGACTACATGGTGGGCCAGCAGGTAAAACTCTTGCCACACAAGCCTAGTGACCTGCGTTTGATTCCTGGAGCCAAAGTCAAGATATAAAATGAGCTCATGAAACCCCACCATGTATTATTGAGGGGGGGATGAGCAGAAGTCACTGCTGTCAGCCTCCTACACTCAATATCCCAGCTGTTGGGGTTTTGCATTAGGGCATCGTTTTTTTTTTTTTTTTTTTTCATGTCTGAATTGACATATCTTCCATATCTGTGTCATAGTGTGTCACAAATGTCTTCCCTCTGGATCCCCAGACTGATACTTTTGGTGAATACATCAGTTAAGAAACTTAAATATATCTGTGAAAAGCACAGGAGGAAGCTGCAATGTGCTCCCTTTGGGAGCAGGAACCAGGAAAGTTGAGACATTCCAAATAAAGGGAAGAAGGGAGCTTGGGGTGATGAGCAGATGGGGTCCAGAGCAAAGGATGGTTAACCCAAATTTTCAACTTAATCAGACTGGAAATTGTAGGAATTTAGTAAAGCACATCTCTGGATGTCTATGACATTATTTCCAGAGATGGTTAGATTCTGAGGGCTCTAAGCTAATCAAAGAATTAACCCATTAATCATGCTATTGATTCATAACATGAGGACATTATTGAGAGATAGTGAAAATATGGGGTGTGACATAGCTGGAGGTAAGTAGGTGGGGAGAACATTACTTAGGGACTATCCCCTTTCTATAAGCCTACTTCCTGGGTTACATGAGTTGACCAACCATGTTCCACCATACCCACTTGGCCTTGAAGTGAGTCTTCTGAACCTGGAACCTGGATAGATCCTGCCTCACTTTGTGCCCAGGATTTTGTAACATAGTTGAAAACATAACTAAAACAGCTGGGGGCAGTATAAATGGAGATTGCATATATGTATATTGCCTGTACTGGCTGGTTTTGTGTGTCAACTTATCATGGAGTTATTACAGAGAAAGGAGTTGGGGAAGTGCCTCCATGAGATCCAGCTGTGGGGCATTTTCTCAATTAGTGATCAAGGGGGTAGGCCCCTTGTGGGTGGTGCCATCCCTGGGTTGGTAGTCTTGGGTTCTATAAGAGAGCAGGCTGAGCAAGTCAGGGGAAGCAAGCCAGTAAGAAACATCCCTCCATGGCCTCTGCATCAGCTCCTGCTTCCTGACCTGCTTGAGTTCCAGTCCTGACTTCCTTTAGATGAAAAGCAGTGTGGAAGTATAAGCTGAATAAACCCCTTCCTCCCCAACTTGCTTCCTGTTTGTATAGGAATAGAAACCCTGACTAAGATACCGCCTATATAGGATCATATGAAGTTTTCAGCTATAACTGTCACAACAAATACAAGTATACCAACAGGAACACTTCCCAGCAAACTAATTTCAAAAAAGTCTTAAGTTTTTAAGACAGGGTTTCACTTTGTAGCCCAGGTTAGCCTCAAAGACAAGATCTTCCTGCCTTGTCCTAAATATTAAGATCACATGTCTACACCATTATACCTAGTTTACAATTATTTTTTATTATTGATATTATAGATAAAAACTTTGATGGATGCAAAACCTTAACAATTAACACTCAAATTATTACTGATTAACAATAACACCTCTGTGTTATTCTGTGTTCTTTTACTGATCTTCTTGCTTAATGCAAGTTAGCCTAGAGCTTTCATCTTTGCTTGTCTTTGATGACACATCCTTGTCATGTTAAATCTCCCAAGTAAGCTTCACCAGTACTGCCTTCTTGGAGTTGTTCTTATATTTTAGAGTATTTCTATATATGTTACTGTATATAATATAGAGCATTTCTATATATGATACTGTATATAATATAGAGCATTTCTATATATGATACTGTATATAATATAGAGTATTTCTATATACATTACTGTATATAATATAGAGTATTTCTATATACGTTATTGTATAGGATAATAGAGTATTCCTATATATGTTACTGTATATAATATATAGTATTTCTGTATACATTACTGTATATAATATAGAGTATTCCTATATACATTACTGTAAATAATATAGACTATTTCTATATGAGTTACTGTTTATAATATAGAGTATTTCTATTTAAGTTACTCTATATAATATAGAGTGTTTCTATAAAAAATATGATCAAAGTTTCATGGAGGTCCTTCGAACTTTCTATTCTTATAAGTGACTGTTCAGCTTCTGTCTTGGTAGGGGAGCCAGTATCAAATTATTACTGATTAACATATCTTGGCCATGTTTGATAGAGGTTTTTTGCATTTACCTGATAGTCTTGTCTGAAACTGCAGACTTCCGGAAGTGACCTGTTGGTGACTTAGGGGTGGCTGTAGCTCTTCTCAAGGCCTTACACTTCAACATACAATATGCATCCTCCTCATCTACAGTTAGAGTAAACTTTGCTATCAGGCATGCCTCTTTCTTAGCAATTGGCAAGAAAAGCTGAGAATGACTTTGCATTGTGCAAAACAGGAAATTGGAAGTTCTGCCTCCTACATTTTTTTTGGTTATTTATACCCTTTAATTAAAAAAACCATACTGCTCTATATATTGTAATGCAAATATTTCTTATCTGGTGGAATACAGATATTCTTGCAGATAATTGATGCTTTCCATATATCTATCAATTTTGTCAACATTCTTGGTGATCTATAACATTTTTGTTCTCGTCAAAGACCAGAAGAGTGAATATTTTAGCATCATGGGATCTTACAAGGCTGCCATTGTAGCACAAAATAACCACAGGCAATGCTTAAATGATTGGATGTGGCTGTGTTCCCAACAGCATTTTATTTGCAAAAGCAGGTGAGGACAACAGGATTTAGTTTATGTGCCACAATTTGCAGAGCCCTGTTGACAAATGTCCTTGCTAATTGATAAGTAAAACAAATCCTTTGACATATGTTAATTTTAAATCTGTGTGAGGATCAGAAATTTTTATTGTCCCTTTAAATATCCTGTAGCTGCTAGTTTGTTTGTTTTTCAGATAGAGGTAACATGCAAATTTCAATTTTATTTTTTTTATGTAAACTTGCTTCTCATTGAACTACAAAATCTTAGGCTTCCAGTTAAAAATCATATCTTTTTTTTTAATGAAATAAAAAAGAAGCTGGCAGGGATAGTGGAAGAAGCGAGGGAAATCATCAGGCTAATAAATTAAATTTGACTTATATTATCTGCAAGAAACCTGGTACATCAGCCGACTTGATTGAATTTGAGAATTTGCAATGATGTATGGTAAGGACATGACCATTAAAGAAGTTACATTGCCTGCCTCTCTCTGGCTTTGCACTTAGATCCTACTGAGTTTGTTCCTACCATTCTCTTAAGAAATGCTTGTTGAAAGCTAAGTATAACACATTAGGATCCTTCTAGATCAATCAGCATAGGATAGAATTGCTCAGTTAAAGGCTCATTCCTGCAATGAACAGAGTGAGATAAAGTTCCTTTCCTTATATTTTCATCTAAATTATATTGACAAAGGATGACAAAGAGGGATGGGTAATGGCATACATAATCTCGCCACTTTGAAGATAGCTCAAACTTTTTATAAAGCTATTGTTCACATAGGATCCAAATGATATATTAAATTCCTTTAACCTCATCCCTGAACACCATAGATTACTTGGTGATTTTCTAGACCTGGTTTTTCCAGACTTAGGCAAGCATTCTTGGTAGGAATTTATCACAGCCTTCTGAAATTTGAATCACCTATTTTCAATTTCAAAAGAAAGGCCCTGTTCAGTAGCCACTTCATTCATACCTATAATACCATCTGTTCATAGACACATATCATCTTGTGATGGCTATTTCCTCACAGAACTAGCCTGGTAGCATCATTTGGAAATGAGTCTCCTGCCTTATGCCTAGACTAATAGAAATTATAATCACCTATTTTCCACCTGCTATGCACCTCCTTCCCATTCTAACATGTCAGAGAAAATCAATGGTCAATCTTGTTCAGAAACCATTAGAAGTGGAATTTCATTTTCCTGTATTACACATAAACTAGAACACTGATATCTAATCACATCTATCGCATCCCCGGAATATTAGGTAGCCAGTAGTTGTGGTGCATGAGGTACATTAGAGAAAGGCATTGGCATCAGATGGAGGAAGAATCTGCTTTGCAGACTTGAACAAAACAGAACCATTAGAATTAAGATTTGCTGGACCACATCGGCTGATTTTAATGCTAATGTATGTAACAATTTAGGTTAATAACTTAGATCAGACAACTACAATGAACAAAATTTATTGGAGGATTGCATCACTCAGCTTTATGTTACTTCAAAAATATATGAGCTAATTCACTCATAAAGAGAAAAGACTTAGCTAAGACTTTGAAAGTTCAAACTCAAAATCAGATGGCCAATTGGTTTGGCCTCTGGAAAAGGTGGCAGATGGCAATGGCGTGAGTCCATGTTGGAGCAGGAGACATAGAGAATGCTGGCTTTGATGTCACAATCCTTTTAAAGGCATATCCTCAATCATACAAAAACCTCTCAGTAACCCCATTGCCTAACGGTCCACAGAACCTTTCAAGAACATCAATAATACCTGCACCTCTGAAATCAATCTTCTAACATATGAATTTAGGGAGAAGATGCCCTACATTAAAACCACAGCAAGGAAAATGCCACACTGTTCACCTGGTTTTTAAAAGGCTAAATAAAAATAATATGGGGCTAGACAGATGGCTCAGTGGATAAACCAGTTTTTGTGGAACACATGATGACTCTAGTTTGGATAACTCTAGTTTGGTCACAGTGACATGTGCCAACAGTGTAGGTGAGGCAGAGACAGGAAGTTCCTAGAACATCCCTGGCCAGCTAGCCTAGCCTAACTGGTTCAGAGAAAGACCTTGTCTCAAAAAATAAGGTGAAGAATGATTGAAGAAGACACCAGGCACCAACTCATCTTAGGAGGAAGGCACATGTACTCACATACATATGCACATATACATTTGTGTCCCCATGTGAGCATGTGCTCAAAATACAATTAATTCAACATCGAGTTTAAAAACAAATCAACAACAGACAAACCAGTGGCTAGGATCACCTTAGCAAGGATAAGCCTAACAATAACATTTATTGAGTATTTTCTGCATACAATGACCATACTGAGGAATATAATTTAGTCTTCACTATTACTCTATGCTAATAGGTATATTAATTTCATGTTACAGCCGAGAAAACCCATTAAATGCCTTAAATATAGACACATAGCTAGGAAGTACTAGGCAGCTTTGTATGTGTGTTCTCCACATTTTACAGGAAATCATGAAAATGGCCTATGAGTCAAGAAATAAATAAACCAGGCATACCTTTTATTGTCATGGGGAAAATTTCAGGAGTGGTGGTCTCACCAATGTATTTCTTGTACTGTACAAAAGAATGAACCCCTATTTTCCCAGTGTGACCTGGGTTTTAATTACCATTGCAGAAAGTTCTGGAGCTGAATTGGATGCAAACAACCTTTCAGGAAGGACATGGTTCTTGTTTCATTTTCTACATAATTAAAAAAAAATAAAATCCCTTGGTAGATTTCTTTTTTAGAAAGAGGATAGCATCCCTTCTCAGTTGTCAAGCTGATTATTTTACCATATTGCTATTCATTATACAGCCAGTGTTAATGTAGAGATCCTAGGAATGGTTTCTGGATAGGATGGAGAACTCTGGTATAGACATGGGACTGTGGTGGTACATGATAAGCAATTTGCCATAAACTATATGATCAGATTCAGTTTAAATAACCATTTATTATTTTAAGATAGGTTTTGGCTACGGATCTTGATAAGAACATGCTTACCAGCAAAATAAAATAAGAAATGAGTGGAAGGAGGAGCTTTTGTGTGAACACAGTAACTGGGGAATCTCTACTTTGTTTAGGCAGTTTAGAGCCATAGAGTTGAAAGACGGTAATTATGACCAGGTATTCCAGATCAGACATAGAAGTGATTTGATGATTAAAAAAAAAAAAAGAGCCTATTTGGTTGGTAGTGGGTGAAAGGAAACTTATGACACTATAATGTCCTCATGATTACTCTTGAATGAAGGCAATGAATAGCAAAAACCAGCCAAAATAACTATAACAGTCTGTAAGCTATTCCTATTTCAGAGGGGAGAAGCAGTTGAAAAGAAAGCAGTTAACAGACTTCACACATGCCTCAACCTCAACAGGAAAAATCTCACTAGGTCTTAAACTCTAGAATAATCACCAATTGACTCCACATAATCCTTTCTAGGCATATTGGTTAGGGGGTAGACTCTCAATACCTTTGAAAATCATCTTTCACCTATACCTCTATACCATGTTGGAGTTACACCCTAGTAGCCCTACAGTTTTAAGGTTTCAGTGGCAGCCTATATTTAGTTCCAGGAAGCACTGTCTTCATGGGAAGTTTCTGTAGTAGTTCTTTTTTTTTTTTTTTTTTTTTTTTTAAGTATAGAATAGAGTTTATTCAGGGCATGGATAGGGGAGTTAAGAAGGTAGTAGAGGCAGAGAGAGGGAGAGAGTAGAGAAGTAGAGACCGACCATGACCATGTGGAGAGAGGGGGGAAGGGAAGGGGAAGAAAGGAGAGCCCAAGAGGGCAAGAGAGAAGCAAGCAGGACACATGAGTAAGAGAGACAAGTGTCTGTGATAGTTCTGTTTTTTTTTTTTTTTTTTTTTTTTTTTTTTTTTTTTTTTTTTTTGACACAGGGTTTCTCTGTGTAGCCCTGGCTGTCCTGGAACTCACTCTGTAGACCAGGCTGACCTCAAACTCAGAAATCCGCCTGCCTCTGCCTCCCAAGTGCTGGGATTAAAGGCATGCACCACCACTGCCTGGATGTCTCCGATAGTTCTAACTCCACACTCCTGTTCAATATTTATCTAGTCAGGGCTGTGCGCAGTGGCTCTGAGCATGCAATATTCCTCTGCCTGGTTTTCCTTTAGTCTGAAACATGCTTTGAAATCTAGATAGATGTCTCCATGTCTCTGTCTATTGTATTCTGTACATCAGCGGAATTAGTACAAGGTAGATGTTGCCAAGTACAGCTTGCATTTTCTCAGTGGAAGGCTGAGCAACACCTTGTTCTGCTTGACTCTTAGCTACGGTGGTCAAGAAGCTTTGCAGTGTAATTTGTGAAGCAGTACTTGAGGCGGCCCTGGGCAATGAGCATGTGTATATGTCTTGGGCTCACCTGTCAAACCATCCTGTCCTCTGAAACTTTGAACCTGGAATGGAAAGGGAAGACTTAAAACTTTCTGAAGTGTCTAATGTGCTTTTCTTCCTTTATCTTGATGGTCCCTCTGCCTTTCACATTAATCTCTTTATCAAACAGTTGCTCAGCTACACTCTTGGTTCCTTCTTTTGAAATGTTCCTTTAGTCTCTAGCACATGGCTGGGCTGCTAATTTTCTAAATCTTTCTGCTCTGTTTCCCTTTTAATTATAAGTTCTATTTTAAGTTATTTTTTGCTATCCCATCTCACTGCAAGCAGTTAAAAGTAGCCAATGGAGGCTGGAAAAAAGCTGTTCTAAGAAGCTGTGGGTTATTAAACAAAAGTCTCAATGTTAGAGGTAGGATACCTTCTTATGAGTTGCTGCTGGTCAGAGAATCCCAAGAGCTCCACCACAAACAATACACATTTTTTTTATTCCTCGTGATTGACTACCAGAACTAGATGATAAGACCCTAATGTTGAAAATACCACACACCTTGGTTGCAAAATATAGAGAAATCAAGTTGAAACTGAGTTAGAAGATTCCTTCCGATGGCTTTTTTATTCCTAGAAGCTGCTGTGCAGCCCACTGGGGAAGATAAATGGCATCAACTGGTTTTTCCCAGCTGCCAACTCTAGGGATTAAGAGACCAACCTGCCATGCAAGCTGTACCCATTTATATAGTAATGGAACTATGGTTATGAGGGTAATGAAATTTTGTCTGATTAGGTTTGAGACCCATTCTATAGGAAGGAATTAATGTTTGGTATTGTAAATGAAGTTTTAAAAAAGCCCATGGCATTGGAATTCATAGGTCTTGGGGGAAAACTGGATACCATCATTAAGTTAAATTTACACACCATCAAACTGCCTTCTAAATAGTTATGTTTATACCCTTAAACAAATGAAATGCTTAGCCTTAGTGAAGCATCTCTGTTCAGTAAACATTACCGAATGAAGAGACTCATGGCTATAAAAGGTGTTAAGAATAAGTGGTAGATGAGTGCTCAAACCTAAACAAGATGTTTATATCATCTCCTAAAAGGTTCAGGAAACATTTTATAGAAGAAGGGGTAGAAAGAATGTAAGAGCCAGAAGATAGAAGAATGGGCTAGAAAATGCCATGTTCTGGGCAAGACACATCCTATGCAATCACAAACATGGCAGCTACAAATGCCTGCATGTATTGAGTCTATGTAAAAATGGGCTTGTCAACAGTCAGGCATAGATGGAAAAGAGGCTCAGGGTCTCTAGATCTCACTTCTTTACATTTACTGGTTTATCAACGAGAAGGAAAGTCATTGCCTTGAGTTATGTGCTGACTCGTGAATGCACAGTGCTCCAGTGCATAAGGCTAATCCAATGGTTACACATATGGTCCTGGTTAAACTAAATGGGCTGTACAATGAAGCTAAAAGTCATAAGGATCAGAGGGAGATATGAAAGGGTGGGAGAAAGTAATTAGAATATATTATGTATGTACAATTGTCAATATGAATAATATGAAATTGACAAAAACTAAGTTAACTAATAATATTATTAAAGAGTTTTCAAAATGCAGTCATTCACTAATCTGAATGCTTCATTACTTAGAATTTTCTTCCATCAGACTTATTCATTGCTCATTCTTTTAAAGATCTACAGTTCATATAGTCCTAGCCCATTATATACCCTTTTGTTTAAAATTGCATAACAATTACAGCCTTAACTCTAGTTTCCAATATTTCCCCCCAGTTCCATCTAGGACCTCATGACATTTATTGAGTAGAATAGCATTTACTGTGCATATTTCTATCAGCTTGTATCTCACACTTATGTTTGACATTGCTTTCATGAGGGGCTTGCTTTGATGGCCCTTAGTAGTTCATCGATACTTACAAAGTTACAGAATTTTCTTATTCTTGTCTTCTGAGCCCTCACCAGAGTCACACTTAAGGTCCTGCCCATAGTAATATAGTTCTTTTCTGTGTAGTCTTGATCTTTACATTCTTCCAGCGTCTGCTCATTACCCTATCCCCAAATGTATATTTACATTTTCAGGTATTCATTGTTATCAATGGCCTCCCTTTTCTATAGCATTTTCTATCTTAGTTCATTTTCAGCTGCTATAACTGAAAAGCCAGGTCTATATAATTTAGGGATGGTTAGATTTGTCTTATGGTTTTAGAAGCTGAAAAATCCAAGTGCATGATTCCAACTCAGTGTCTCATGAAGACCTTTTTGCTGCACAAGATTGTGAAAGATATGACATGCCTATGCAGACAGAGCAAGCAAGCTAGAAAGAGTTTGCTTCAGTAACTAAGGCACTCCCACAATAAACACATCGATCTATCAATCCACTTGTATGTCAATCCATTGGGTAGTATAGATACCATGTGTCTCAACCATTTTACCAAGGATCCTACCTTCTAAATATCCTACTGGGTGAGGCTAAAAATGCCTGTCACTTAGTACCTTAAGTGGAGTAAAAAATTAAAATTAAAATTAAAAAAAATAATATAGGGACTCACAGGCCAATAAGATAATAGCCCAGGCATTACCATCAAAATATAAGATTCAAAAAAGACTAGAGTCCATGTGGGAAGTAGAGAAAAGAAGATCAAATCAAGAGTTCAAGATTAGCCTCCACTTCAGAGCAAAAATTAGAAGACAGTTTTGTTTATATGAGACCCTAAGTTGGAGGGGACCAGAAGCTTGGAGGACGGGATGCTCTTCTGCTGAGCTACTTGTTTCTCATTCTGAGAGTCTTCATGACTAGAAATAAGACCAATTCTTGATCTTGGACTAAAAGTGTCATATCATAAGAGTAGGAGTAAGAGTCACTCCCTGGAATTGAAGTCTTTTTCTGGACTCTAGGGGAAGGCTGGCACTGCAGAAATGAAGAGATCATAATGGAGGTTGCTATTCTGTTCCATGGTGGTATTTCCCATCACTATTCAAAGGGGCATCAATACTTCTTATGTTGGCACCACCTCACTGATTTTCGGGATGGAAACTGAGCTTTGGATGCTCTGGGAAAATATGAATCACACCTACAATGACAGTGTTAGTGGACAGAAACACTTTTGCTGGTTGGTACTGTCACAGGCACTTTGGGAGAAATGTTGTAAACAGGATCTTTGCAATCTAATTCCTATCTGGGCTATTTCTGAGGGGCTTTTTATGTTAAATGTTCATGGGGCTGTAAATTCATCTCCAGCGAGTCTTGACTAGAATGAGAATGTCTTTGAAGAAAGAATCACTAGTCCGAGTGACGTCAAGAAGCTTAACTTCCCTTAGATATCTCTGTGGGACACATTTCAGAAATATTTGTTGCCTTTTCAGAAGAGATGTGAGAATTAAACATCTCTGCTTGGTGGCCATGACAGAAAGCAGCTCATGTTCAGTACATGGTGGCTAAGATTAAATTACTGGTTCACTGATTAAACAGAATCCATTTAAAAAACATGTAACTCTGGTGTGTGTGTGTGTTTAATTAACTTACTTTTTATTTAAAATTCCCTTATATTTTGATCATATTCTTTCCCTTTATCCAGATCCTCCCAGATCAGTCCCGCATCCCTGTCCCCCAACTTCATTTTTTTAAAGTTTGTTTTAATTTTTTTCTAGTCCTTTTGAGAGAAATTACAAGTAACTTTTGATGAACAGAAAAAAGTAACAAATCATTTGGTGATTGAACTGCTGCATTCTGTCGGCATCACTCAACTGTAAGCAAGTCCTTTCCAAACAGTTATTGACAAGAAAATGTTTTCTCTTCTCTGATCATGCATTGCCTTTATTCATTATGCTCAGACAGAAACTATTCCCCAGAGGGTCACATGCTGAATACTTTGTCCCTAAACTGGTGGTTTTGTTTTGGGAAGTGGCAGTGGAAACTGTAGGAAATGTGGCATAGTTGGGGCAAGTATGGCACTAGAGACATGGCTTTGAAAGTTTTCTCTGTTCCTTAGTCCTTTCTTCCCCAGATTCCTGTATTTGCTGAAGTGAACCAGCTACTCATACTCCAACATGTTTTATCCAAGTACATGGGGCCAACAACTGCATACTGAGGCCTCTGAAAAGTTGAGTCAAAGTCAATATGTCCTTCCTTGTTTTCTCAGGTGTTTTTGTCCCAGCTATGCAAAAAGAATCAATAGGCATGTGCGCACATGTGTGCATGCATATGTGCATGTGTGTGTTGTGTATGTGTGTGTTTTTTATCACAATTTGAGAGGGAATAGCACAAGCATCCCCACCTCATCCTCCCTCCATCTCTCTTCATCCCCTCTCTCCTTATCACCCCTCCCTGTCTTTGCTCCCCCTTCCTTTCCTCTCATCACTTTTAGATGCATCATCAACCCTGCTATCTCAAATATCAAACATGATGCCTAGATGCCTTCTGTTCTTGTCAGAACAGACTAAGTGTTAAAGGATTGGGAGCTTGTATGTTTCTGGTTAGGGATAGGAAAGAAAGCTCCATTGGCTGCTAACTACTGTTACTGCCCTATGTCTGTTTTTCTTCCTCTATACTCCCTCCGCAAGGGGTGTGGGATACTGTCTCTGCACAGAAAGGTAAACAAGCTAGGTACTGATTATGACTGAATCAAGAAACTATCAGATGTCTTGCTTGTCCTTAATTCTCTGAAGTCAAACGTGTCCCAATTTGAAACTTGCAAAGGCAAAGTATTTTAAATGCAATGATGACATTTTAGTCACTTGCGAAACATATGCCTCTATCTGAACGACACATGTACTTAGATACTATATAGCTTCGGTGTGATCTTTCACTCACAGCAACGTCTTAGCAGCACAGACCAGTGCTAATCCAAGGAAGGCCTTAAAGGGGAAAGGGCTGTAAAATTAAATGTACTTAGTGTCCTCTTTTGTTTTCAGTTAATACTGGATAAAGCAATCAAAAATGGATGAAATCTGGGGCTGGAAATACAGCACTTAGCACTAGACACAAGGATTTCTCTCTTTGTCACAGGCAGCCAGGTGAATAAGGAAGAAGCTCAGCTTCCTCTGTGGTCGCTTTCACAAACTTGAGACCCCCACAGAGGCAATAGATAGACCTGTGAGAATTCTGAGCAATTGACACTTGGCATAGAATTGATGTGGGATTTATTTCACACTCTGTCAAGGTTCTGTTTCATAAAATCAGCATTGGGATGTTTTAAGTCTTTTGGGAGTTAGAGGTTAATATATCTTAAGTGGATTGCAGTGACATACAGAATAGATTGCTGGTTTTGCCAGTCCAGCCCCAGGTGTCCTTTGCTCTGAAACTCTGCTCAAGGCAGGATCCTGGGAAGATGTCCTGCGGTTCTCAAGTTCTCCAAGGGAATGCTGTGTGGCCTCCAAAGGATGCCTCCTGGGCCTCTAAGGGTCAGCTGGGGTTAAGCCACCATAGAGCTAGCTAGCTGCAGATGGCCCTGGGATCACAGCTGGGCAGTGCTCTCCTGCCTGGAGGAGCTGCAGCATTCTTCTTACTGCATTAATATTCTGAAGGAGCCAGTGTGCTTAAGGAGAATCTGAGTACATCTCCTGTAGAGAATGAATAAGTGACTGTGTTGGGTCAGGATGTTCAGCCTGAATCCTAGACCTTAAGATAAACAGATGGGACAGCATGATCCAGTCTTATCTTAAGCTTCAAATTTTGTTATATGACAATAAATTTCAGATCCAAAAGAAGACACATCTAGGACAAATTTATTTAGTGATGCAGAAAGGAAGAAGTTAAAAAAATGTGGTTTACTCTTCTGAGTCAGATATGTTGTGAATAAAGTGTCAGTACAAACCCAGCCTCAAAAGCAAATGATGACAAAGCCCAGCAATTCTTAATGTGTGACTTTGTTTCCACAAGTCCTCCTAAAGTTGTTTGTAAGATTTTCTAGAACATCTGCAAAAATAAAAAATAAAAATAAAGTGGCAGAAGAAATCTTTAGCTGAGATCAGCAAGGAGTAGAACCTAAGTCCAGAAACAGAAGATAGATTTGATTTCAAGGAGGAACTGAAGGAGAATTTTGTCTCCTTCTGTAGCCAATGGTCAGTTCTGGAAAGTCTACAGGTACATGGTGAAATAGACTTATTAGCAAGTGGCACTGTCACAGAATCAGAATGTTCTGGAAGCTTCACTGTAGTCTCTTTACCATTGGCTGAGCATATAACGTCTCTTGACACCGCAAACAAGAGATGCCCAAAAAGAAGGTCTATGTAAAAGATCTTTGTTCAGTAGGGCATAATGGAAATCACAAGGCTGTGGCAGGCGTCCTGACCCTGCATCTAAGAGCAGTATTCCAAACACGTGCAGAGGTTTGGCAAAGCAAACAGTGCTGTGTAAAACAAACTCTTCTTCACTACCTTCAGGCCCATTGTTGCAACAAGGACAGAGGTCCTTGAGCAATAGTGATGTGCCTTAGCCCATCAACAAAGTTGCATATCACACTAAGCCTCGTTCTCATCAACACTTCTGTACACAACACATCATCTATGAAGATCTGTTTAATTGTCACCCAGGAAGGGTACTTCAAGGCTAAGTGTTGATGGCTCCTTCCACCTGGTTTATCAGCTACTCAATGGACTTCGAATTGCTTCCCCTCAACAGCTGAGTGTCATACAAGGTGAACATTTTTAAGTTGAACAAGCAGGAAATGTGAGAACCCAGCCACTGTGATTTGTATGATCATTTCCATTTTTATGGATAGGTGGAACCATTCACATTGCCCTCTTTGGATTATGAAATAAAACAATTGATGCTAAGTTAGGAATTAAGTTAGGTGCCTAAACTGCTTTTTACCATTTTTATTTTGTTATTCTAAGGGTGGGGCTATAACTCAGTGGTAGAGTCTTCATGAACCATGCAAGGGGTTCCACACAGAGATTTGCAAGGAGGTTTTCATTATACTTGCAGCCTGTGGTTTTTGACCGATTGCCTTTCAGTTTTATCAGCATCTATCAAAGATTAATAAGTGAGATGGCATCCTCCACACATCAAATGAGGTACAAGAAGAAAGGAGGAGTGGCCCCTGGTTCTGGAAAGACTCAGTGAAACAGTATTCGGCAAAACCAGAACGGGGAAGTGGGAAGGGGTGGGTGGGAGGACAGGGGAAGAGAAGGGGGCTTACGGGACTTTCGGGGAGTGGAGGGGGGGCTAGAAAAGGGGAAATCATTTGAAATGTAAATAAATTATATCGAATAAAATATTAAAAAAAATAGTAAGCTAATTAGCTGGTTACAGTAAAAAAAAAAAAACAAAAATAAAACAAAACTGAGGGACTGTCCCACAGGGGGGAAAAATGCTCTATCATGAATTTAGCATCCTTTAGTAAACAGAATATCATCACCTGGTTTATTCTGCCTCCATTATGGTAATAAAGCATCTATTTAAATGCAACACCATGGTGAAAAGTTATATCTGTAGTTATCTCTTCCTTATATTGTGTTTTAGGTTCTTATATTTTCTTGACCTTCCTTCATGTTTATTCATTTTTACAATTTTGTGTATTTATTAGGAAATCATGATTTACACCATTGGATGTTTGTGGTCCTATCAAAGGAGACACATGACACGTGTTTTACCATGCACAGTTGCTGTCTACTGTGCCTTTGTGTGCACCTCCACTTTCTGTAACTGTAGAGTCACCATATCTTAGAATGTCTTGCCAGTTTAGAAAATTGTCAAATGTCAGTTCATTAGATTTGATTAGAAGCACACTATTCCTGGTGAATCTTTCTGGGAATTACTAAAATAAACCTGTGTAAGGATTTAATCCCTTCCTCATTCTTTTTTCTTTTTTTCCTTTCTTCTTTTTAAACATTTTCTCCCTTTTATTTTCGATTCTGTGTATGAAAGTCATAGCCTTGCACATGTTAGGAAGTTTCCTGTCATAGAACTATACAATCCCACTATATAATCCCAGCCTAGTTTTGATCTTTTGTGTGGTGTGTGTCTGTGAGGGGGGAGGGCGTTGTACATGCCAGGCAACTGAGCTACAGTGTGTAAACCTTTATTTATTTTAAGGAAGTCTTGCTGACTTAGCCAATTTGGCCTGAACTCACCCCGTTTTGATTTCTTTATACACGTTTTAGGTTGGCGGGTGGGCAAAAGTTGGAGGTTGCTTGATTCATAACATTTTCATTGTATCCTACCCAAAAACTATAGCAGTGAATATGGAGGTATGAGTGACAAGAGCTTCCTCTTGCTGTGGAAGCTGCCAAGGCAGAGAAGGGAGAGCCCTGGCTGAGTTCGCTTATCTTGTTTATCCTGCGTGTGCTCAGTGTGAACGGACCGCAGCTTTACTTTTAAAATGCATTCAAAGAAGACGATTCTTTGATGAATCTTCCCAGAAATTGAAGTGTGTGTAGCCCCAGGGTTTGCAGAAGGAGGTACAGAGAGAATAACCAGTTTTGTTGTCAGGAGCAGAACAAGGCAGCTTAACAAACGCTGGCTAGAACTGGTACAGCTCAGTCCACAAGGAGGTTGCAAAGTTAATCATTTCAAGATCCTCTTACTAAGAAAGTTTGGGATTCTGCTGATCACTTGAAAAAACTGATAAATCTTTCTCTGACCTGACCACTTTGTCATGTCAACAGGTGTATTATATAAACAAAATGATATCTTCCTGACTGGCTTTCCAGGACGAATAGTTGTGAAAGTCAGACACAGGTAAGATCTGGGGATCTTGGTTGTAGGTTTTTTTGTTTGTTTTTCAAATTACAACCCTGAGTTGCTTTTTGTTGCATCCAGGGTCTCATTCTTGGTCAGGTTTGTGTCTGTTTCTTGCTGTGAATTCCTTCCTGTTTCTAAAGCTGCAAGTGACGGTTCCTATTCATGTTTCATTTTCTTGTATCACCCCTTCCTTGTGTTTTTCCTTTTCCCTACTGGTATTATTTCTGAGTGATCTGACTTCAGATTTCTATAAAGTTGACTTATGTTAAGTGTTTAACGCTTGAGGTTGTACTTCCTTTTATAGAAAATGCTTCTAATTTTCATTTTCCTTAATAGAGTTAAACTTCATTCTTGGTTAACACAAGTCATTAAAATTGTTTGTGCTTATATAAAGATTAGATGCCCATGATTTTCATGAAAATCCAAATGATTCTGTAATTAAGCATACTACTGGCAACTAGCTACCCCCAGAATGCTAGTGGTTTTACCCTATAAATATTTGTCAGGATAATGTGTGAGATTTTTAGTGATCTATCCAGAAGGTTTTTATTTAATATGGTATATTCTTGCTTCTTTCCTTAACCAGCTATGCCAGTCAGACCTCTTTATTGGGGGCTTATCAAGTACATTTAGGGTTATTTGGAAGTGCTGTTCATGTTCTCATGGCATTCTTGTGAGATCATTTCCTTTTCCATGAGAAGCGGTGAAGCTATTGAGAGGCTGAGGAATTTGCTTCTTGCTTCCTGACAGCTTGAGGAATAAACAGAAAACAGAAGCCCTGAGACTGCCCATCATGTCATGTGTCACAGCTAATAAACATGTCCCAAAACTGGCTTGAAGAGACTTGGGAGATGACAGGGTCTTATCTTACTGCAGATGATTAACCCTTTTGAGGACATTCCCACAGAGTTGCCATTCTCCATCTTAGACAGTATGTCACTCCACTTCTCCTGAGTTTGGAGTTGTATGGACAAGCATAGTTCCTTTTCCACATCAAATGTTATTCAGCACCCTCAGACCCCCACCACTATTAAAGAACTCTGTTAAAAGAATGCTTTCTTAGCAACTGTGTTGGTCCATGCCTGTAATCACAGTACTTAGGTTGCAGAGGCAGGCAGGATGATCAAAGGTTCAAGACTAGCCTGGGCTACCTATTGAGAACTTGTCTCAAAAAACAGACAAATGAAAGAACAAAACACAGAACAAGGGAGGCAAAAGAAGAAAGAGGAGGAAAAGAGGAAGAGGAGGAGAGAAAAGGACATTTCTAACCACTACAGATAGTTGGCCACATACTTAAATATAAATGTTATGATTTCTGGCTTATTCTGAAAGAAAAAAAAAAGAGAGAGAAACCAGGTCAATAAACTGGCCAAAAAGGAAAATGTAGAAACAAACAGAGAAAATGATAGATGTATTAAGAAGGTGCTATTGCATTACTTCAGTGATATGGTACCTATATTTAGCAAGAAGCTTTTCAATGTTAATTATTGAGTGCGTTGTAATCACAATTTTTTTTTTTAAATAATAAAGTCAAACCACTTGGTATAGTCCCCTAGATAGTGAAATGCTTTTCTGTCTTGACATTCAGTCCCTATAGGCACAGGATGGCTTCATGCTTAGCTTCTCAATCTTTGGGACACTAAGTTTACACGTCTTCAAGGAAATATTGCAGCCTGGTTGAAAGAAAACAGTTTAGGATTGAGTGTTAGGTTGGTATTCCTATCAGGACACACACATCTGTCTCTTGTGTTCTCTAGTGTTGAAGACAAACAGGCTAGAGATGATGCCAACAGATGGCTCTTTCAGTCAGCCTTGTTCCTTGGTAGTTTAAGAAAAAAAAATGGCCAACTAACAATTTCCACTAAAGTTTAACTTTACTCATTTTCTTCCAGTTATGTTCTAGGATCCAGAAAAACACTTTCTACTCTTATCAGATACACCTATATGAGCTTAGTTAGCATCGACAGGAGAAACTGCAGTCCTACCTTGTGCCACTATCTGGTTTACAAATAAGCAAGAGCTGCTTTGGAAATAATGACACTCTGACTTAAATATGCAATTTAATGAGGGTAGAAAGAAACCACTCCCCATACAGGGAAGTCAGAAAGAAAAAGATGCTGGGGCAAAGTCTTCACTAGTTTTAGTGAAAAGAAGGCTGCTTGGTTAACAAACTGTCTGAACTAGGAATACTTCTACATTATAAATGAATGCTTCTAATTCAATGCCAGGAGCAGTTGGCTACACACTAAATGGGCTTGGCTTATTAAACTTTACACATTTTTTTCCTTATTACAGTACATGTTTTTAATATTTTTCTGCCAAGACATCACTACTATGCAATCATAAATATTGTCACTTGCATGGCCTTCTAATCATACATCCCTAGATCTCTGCTATGAGATCTGAAACTTATTTTGTGACATTGAGATCTTTTAGGGCACTATAGAGATCAAAATCTTACCTTCAGTTTTATATAAAGTATAAAAATACTTTATTAAACACACACACACACACACACACACACACACACACACACGCCTTAGCTTATAAGATGTAGGATTTGGAATTGTAGGATTTGGATTTGGCTTGGCTTAGTGGTTAAGAACACTTGCTGTTCTTTTAGAGGATCTGGTCCTCTTATAAAGGACATTATGACTCACAACTATCTTTAACTTCAGTTGCAGGGGATATGTCACCCTCTTCTGGACCTTAATGGACAGTGCACAACTTGCAGTGCACATTCATCAGGCAAAACAGGCATGCACATAAAACAACTTTAAAAAAAAGATGTAGGATTTAGGTTAGATATAAGGAACTTTCACAGTGCATAGGAGGATGCCATAGACTTCATTCAGAGTGTATTTAAGGATAGACCTATTTTATTTCAATGTCATGGATATAATACTCTGTACGAAGTCAGAAGTTCTGTATTTCTTGGCTTATAGAAGTTACCACATTGAACCTTGGCAGATATAAAGTGATATTTTATCTATCACTTTTCACAATAATAAAATGAAGAAATGGACTAGACAATATTTTGGGGTTTAACATTCTACTATCATCGCTTCTTAATTCATGCAGAAATTATATGGAAAGCCTACCATGTTCTGAAAACCTACCATGTTCTTTGGGCACTGGGGGATCAAAAGTAAAAATAATAGATCACCTTTGACAAAAGGCGACACAGGCAGGAAATAAATGTATGTCAGGTGGTGATAACATCAAGGGTCCTGAAGTATAGCAATGGTGATAGGAAGAAAAAGGTGGGCGGAACCTACCTTATGAGTTATGGGAATGTAAATCTAAAGGAGAATGAAGAGTTAGTCTTGCAACTACCTGGATGAAAATAATACAAAAACACTGAGTTACACAATTCTTGAAATAAGTGAGTGTGGGAACTGAGTAGTAGCTCAATCATAGAATATTTTCCTAGCATGGAAGTAGCCCTGTGTTCCATTCCTAGAGTTACAAATCAATATCATTAATAGTAATACAAAACAAAAAAAAACCTAAAAACAATTCACAAAAGGTCTCCAGATATAATTTACAGGTGGAGCATTTATCTATCACAATAAGGTTCTAGGTTCCATATACAGTATCCTAAACAAAACAACAAAAATATCCTAAAGAAGTGAGTATGGCGAGAGCAGGTCGAGCAAGAGCAACTGAGTAGGTGATGAAGCTGATGGTAAGAGGTCAAATCATACAGTGTTCCATAAGCACCAAAGAGCTTTAGTGAGCTTTGAGCAGAATGACAGTTTTTCTTATATTTGAATTGGTACTGGAAGGTATTGTGCTTGACCCCAGAGAAGAAAGGTAAACACCAACCCAAGTACAAACCCTGAGATCTACAGTGGTGAGCTGTCTACCTTAGATGTGATGGTGCAAATGTAGCACAAAAGGTGTGGGGCTGACCAGTCAGTCCTTGCTTGGATTTAAGGCCCACTTCACAGGATGGAATTTGTGGAAGCTGACACTACTTGAGACTGGATAGGCCAAGGGCCCAAGGGAAAAACCAAATAGTATTTTTCTGTTAAAGGGTAATAGCAATAACATGACTCTTCATGACATTCTGCCATACCCATAGATTAGTGCCTTGCCCAGTCATATTCAGAGAAACTTCTTCATGCTGTAAAGTTGAACAAATACAGAGATTCACAACTGGACAATGTATAGAGAATGGGATACTTTTGAGCACTCAGTTCTAAATGGGATGTATCCTGGCAGGGCTCAGAGAACTATGTGGAAGAAGGGGCAGAATGAGTCAGAGGAGATGGGGGATACCTAGCAAACTGTCTTCCAGACACAACAGGACTGATGGACATATGAATTTACAGAGCTTGTCACAGGATATACAGGGCCTGCATATGTTGAAGCAAGATGAGGTTTTAGCATTGAGGGGGGAGTGGCCATGAGCCTCTATCACTATCCTGGAAGCTATCTCTAAATGGCATCTTCTCTCAAAGGAAAATTAGTTTTCTCCAATGGAGTAGCATTGAGTATATTAACCACATGTAACGGTAGTCCTCATGCCTAGCAGTATATAACTAAAATAAAATGAACTCATTGATATTGCTGTAGACTTTTTGTCTTATATTACTTTATTTTGGTCTTACTGATATTTTGCTTGTGCATTTTGTTTTCTGATTTTGTGTTTTTATGTTTTATGTGTGTGTGTGTGTGTGTTCTTGTGCTTTTATCCTTTGCTTTTAAAAGATTTAGTTTTTCTCCATCTGTTCTCTAAAGAGAACAGAATTGGGTGGGTTGGGGTGGTGAGGAGTTGCAGGAAGGGAAACCACTGGATCAGAGTATATTAAATAAAACTATGTTTTCAATAAAAATATAAATAAAAGAGCAGGTGATTACAGATTATGGGGAAAGTCCAGCATGAAACACAGTCAGGCCTTCCCTGCCACTTGGAGTGGGGGCAGATGCCACTATGATGATTATATATGTGATGGAGAAGAGAGAAAGACAGAAAAAACGATCAGTGCATGCCCGGTGGAGACAGGTAGAACTAAAGATGTGATGGAGGTGAGCAGAGGGGGCTGAGGTCGTCATCACTCAGTAGGGTTGGTATGGGCCATGTGCAGCAGCCTGGACCTTATGCAGATGCAGGCTCTGTCCTGAATATGCCTCCCAGTTGTAGGATCACCCTGGCTTTGGGCAATGATGGAGGCCCAAAATGAGGAACGGTTCACTTTATGGATTGGATTTCCTGGAAGGATCTCAGTTTTCTGTGATGCCAGGAGAGGCTATGTTGGTGTCTGTGGTCCTTTCTGCTGCTCTAAGTTGTGATGAAGCCTGAGATCCATGTGGATATAAGTGGCCTGTGCTGCTGACTAATGACTTGGTTTTGATGCCTGGGGTGGGGATTTTGATGTTATTGGCGTGTACAGTCATCTGAGGCTACAATGAGACCTGAGGTTTCTGAAGCTGCTGAGAGCCATCAGTGGGTTGGTGGTCCAGATATGGACGGAGGTTGTATTTATATGTGTCGCTCATGTGACCACTGTAGGCCATGTACATATCTGTGGTCTCGGCTGCCACCTAAAGTCATGTTTACATCTGAGGGCCTTGATGAGCTTTGCCATGAGCAAGGGAGAACCAGCCCTTGTGGCTTGGATACAGGAGATATGGATGTGCCTCTTACTGGCACTTGGTGATGTGATGGCCAAAGGAAGCCTGGGCTAACCAACTTTGCTATTCCCCAGGCCTAGATCCAGCCTACCCCAATTAGCATCTATGAGCCTCTGGAGTATGTGAAGGGGCTCAAACTGTGAAACCAAATGCTGCAGGATCTCTATGATCCAGAGCAACAGTAAGATATCCAAGCAAAGTCTTGGCGAGGGTCCTATATTGATGGTATGACAGAAGCTAGAGTCCTTGAACCAGTCCAATAACTCATCACAACGAACATTTGCAAGTAAAGCTGTTTGGACAAACATGTGTACTGCATGACACACTGCAGCCACCAATTCCACTATGACAAATGATTATGTGGTGTAGAAGCCAGAATGGAGGAAATTTGTGGTACTGAGCATGATGGAACTATAGGCCTACAACAGCTGTGATAGGTAAAGATAAAGCTGTAGTTGATAGAGGAGCAGTCCATTGCCCAGAAGGATTGGTAAGATTTTTTTAAAAATGTAAATGCAATTTTTTATTTTCTTTTTGGGGGCTTACAAGGGTGGGAGTGGACATGAAAGGATTGGGAACTGACTGGGACTGAGGTGCATGATGGGAAACTCCCAAGGAATTAATACAAAATATTACATTGAGGAAAAAATGAAACAAACAAATGAAACACATTTAGGGGGCTACTGTGGTTGACCAAGTGAGTTGATGGTGGTAAGAGTAGTATGAAGGGTTGGGGAGATAACTTAGCAGTTAAGAACATTGCCTGCTCTTTCTGAGGTGCTGAGTTCAATTCCCAGCAACTACATGTGGTGGCTCACAACTATCTGTAATGGTATATGATGTTGTCTTCTGGTGTGGCTGAAGACAGGACAGTGCAGTCAGATAAGTTAAATAAATAAATCTTTAAATAAAGAGTGACATGGAGTTCAGATTCATAGGATATTCTGAGTGACTGAAAGCCTAAACATTTTTGTCATGACCATCTAAAGAGTTTCTTTGTTCTTGGAGACTGTTTCAGACATGATTCTGTAATTGCTGTTTACACACTTAAAACAAAGGGAGCTCAAACTTATCCCTCTTGTGAATTTAAGTTACCAAAACCTCCCCTCAAATTAAAGAAGGAAAAAATACCCATAGTAACAATTGAGGCTGTTGGTGTCACCATTCTAGAGAGGGTTCCCCCTCTTCAAGCTCATCAAAACTGTTATGTGCTTAAGACAAATTGACCATTGGAGAAAGCACTATACACATCTCTGTATCACCAAGAGTGCTTAGGCTTATTATCAGTCAGGATGCCATGACTGTCCATTTTGTCCCCAGTATTGATACTCTATCTTAGTGCCCCAAACATGAGGAAGTACTGGAGATGGAGCCCAGAGATTCGGGTGTGCTAGGAATTCACCTTCCAGTTAAATGGCAGCTCCAGCCTCCAAACATATTCATTCCTGAAGTTTAAAAAATGTTTTTGTCCCCTATTGTGTGATTCAGACTGTACTTTTGAATCTTTAACTTGCAGCTAAAGATTTGGATATTTAACTTGGAGGAGCAGAAGACAAGAGTTTTTGAACCTAGAAACTGTCATATTGCCAAACATTCTTAATCTTGATGATGTCTGCATGACATCAAATGTAGAAGGAATTTGGAAATTATCTTCTTAGGTGATCAATGTAGATGATTGAAAAATTGAAATGAGAAATAAGTGTAGATTGGTCCCATCGCCCATTTTATCACTCATAATTTTTTTTCACTATACAGCAAATCAAGGAAAACTTTTTTGTCTTCTTCAAATTATCAACTCCTTGACAGCTTTTCTTTTTTGGAACTAGCAACTGTGTTGCTAATGAAGACAGGAAAAGCAATGAGTGAGATGGATTTTTGCTATTGTTCTTTTGTTAGAACTCATTCTTACACCAAAGAACAACCTCTCTGTTTCTGTGCTGTTTTATTTTCCTTTGGCTGAGAATGCAGTCCCCCTTCTTTCTTTTGACTCAAGATGCTAAAGTACTAAACTGGCAACTTAAAAATAAAGAGCTATTATGCATATATACTTTTATCCTCAAGAGATATTAAGATATTTTAAATGTCATGTAAGATAGTCTTACATGAATATACAGCAAAGTTACATGTCCTAGAGTATAATTAGCTTTGCTCTTTGCTGCAGACTTGCTGCATAACTTGGTTTAAATTCCTGATCTTTAATAAATCAAGGTGAACAGTTTTACAAACTTAGTAAGCTTGACGAGTATAATATGAAAATAACATAGACAAATCAGATGACTCTAGTAGAAAAAGAGGTAAAATATACAATCAGATGTTCACACAAGAATAAAACAAATGGCTTATGACATTAAAATATGCTAAATCTTTCTTATAATAAAACTCAAGTGGAGGACCGGGGACATGGCTTTTTGCTGACCAATCACAAGGACTGAAGATCTGATCCTAGCATCCAATGAAAATGCTGGGTTTCCTATAAACATGTTATGCTAACTCTGAGGGATTCAATGATCTCTTCTGGCCTTAAGCTACATCTTCAAAAAGTCAAATATGCAATTATAATGAGGTAGTACTTCTTTTTGCTTGTCAGATTAGAAATGATGTAGATTTTAATGCTTTTTTGATCTATGATGATAAAGATGTAAGAAATAGCCACACTGTTGGACTGCTGTTATCCAAATTAAACAATACATATGTTTTATGACCCTATAATCCTATCTTGAAACAACTGAAGTACTCACTTAATATACTGGACAAATAAATATGACACACTTCTACAGGACCATATTGATAGAAAAAATGCAGTATGAATAAATCTCCAACAAAGATGGCTAAAATGTATTGTTAGAGGTTTTTTGTTTGTTTATTTGTTTGTTTTGACATAGGGTTTATCTGTGTAGCCTTGGCTGTCCTGGAACTAGTTTTGTAGACCAGGGTAGTCTTAAACTCAAAGAGATCAGCCTGCCTCTGCCTCCCGACTGCTGGCATTAAATATATAAGGCACAATCACCTAGCAAGGTATATTTTTTTTGGTAAATCTTTTGCTCAAAAAGTCTCTCTTTGTTTCTGCTTAAATAAGAACAAACAAATCTAGTCCTAGTCATGACTTCTAAAAAGTCAGTCTGGGGAAGAGGAAACAGAATATTTTTCTTCTCATGCCATTATATTGTTATACTTCTTATAGTTAACATGATTTCTTTTAGAACCAAACTCAAAACTAAGCAGATGAATGTTCACAAATGTGCCAGCGAATATGAAGTCTGATAGCTAAACAAATTTACATCTTCCATTAGACAGTTAAGAAGACCTTGGGTGTTATGGTGCACATTCATTTTGTTTGAGCACACAAAGCACAATTTGTTCTAAACCTTGGCTGTTGGTCTACGATATGCTAGTGATGGAGACATAGTATCTCTCTGGTGGTTGTAGTATAAAGCCTATTGGATGATAAGGGGATGCATTAGAAAATCCCTCTTCATAATGTTTAACTCAGAGTTCCACCCAGAGTTCTGAGATGGACAATGGAGCTAGCTGATAGTGGCTGTAAGGCTGCCCTGGAAAACCTGAAAGGGATTTAGAATTTGTGCTCTCCAATATCAGAAAGTTCCAAGTCATCGCTCCACTTTACTTAAAAGAGAAAGGGAAGAGAGAAGGGAGAGATGGTCTAGTCTGTCATTGGCACCAACTTCTTTTTCTTTTCTTATTCTATTATTTGCCATCCTTTGCTTTAGATGGCCCGTTCACTATATTTATTTATACTAAAATGGTATTTTATCTATTTTTATTAATTACTCTATTTATTTACATTTCAAATGTTGTCCCTCTTCCAGGCCTCCCCTCTACAAGCCCCCTACTCCATCCCTCCTTCCCTTCACCTCTAAGAGGGTGCTCTCCCCACCCCCCGCACCCACCTGCTCCCACCCCACCCCTCTAGCATCCTCCTTCTCTGGGCATCAAGGCTTCACAGGACCAAGGGCCTTTCCTTTCACTGATGAGAGATAAGGCGTATGTAGCAGGGGTGGGGGCACCGACCAGCCCATGTATGTTCTTTGGTTGGTGGCTTAATCCTGGGAGCTCTGAGAAGTCTGATTAGTTGATACTGTTGTTCTTCCTATGGGGTTGCAATCTCCTTCAGTCCTTCTCCTAACTATTCTTTGAGAATTTCATATACTCTATTTTGTTTGATCTTGCTCATTCTCATCCAACTCCCTACTGACTCAACTTCATACTCTTCTTTCTCTCCTCCTCTCTTCCCCCCTCTCCTTCTTGCCTTCTTTTTAAAAAAATAGACAAACAATAAAAGAAACCAATCTCACTGAGTCCAGTTTGTGAGGCAGGCTACTCCTGGGCATGAGGCCTGCCCTGGATTTTGGTTTACGCGCCAGTCATTAATCCACTGAAGAAAACAGCAATCTAATGCCTACAGCTACTCTATGGGTGGAACATTGTACCCACATCCCTTCTTCCATGCCAGAGTGGGAACAGGGTCTCATGTAGCCCAGACTATTTCCAAAACCATTTGTACTGAAGACTATCCTTTGATGTTTGATACTCCCCCACCCCTTCATCTCATGTGCCAGCCTGGTCAGTGCTCTTTTCTCATCTTTATTCTCATTATTTGGTGCTTGTTGCCCCAAAATACAAGCTGAAGGACATGAGTTCAGCCTCCAGAATTTTCCCAAAGAAAGAACTGACTCCACAAAGTAAGATTCTCTCAGGGAGCTCACTGCCCCTTTTCACTAATAAATGGATGACAACAATTGTTTGAGATCAAAGTGACACAGGAAACCCTCCTGCACTGAAGCTCCCTCTAATCATGTTTTCTTCATTTGTGGAGAACTTCATAGAGCTGACATACTCCTCAGCACAGAGAACATTTTGTGAATTGGACTTACTTAATCTTGTTTTGGTTTATCAGTAGGAACCAGAATGCAAGGGAAAAAATATAATGATTCTGTAGAAGAAAAAAAATGCTGGAGTCAGTGGTCAAAAAAGAAGTATAGCTGGGTAGGCATTATGTCAGGAAGTCAGGAGATAAAAACAGTATATGGACAAAATAGGGGAGGCAATAGGAACTGTTCAGAAGTGATAGATTTGCTTATTATGCATATGTCCAGATTCATCAGACTATACCCATCAAATATATAAAGGGTTTATACATTAATTTTGTCTCAGTTATGCTTCTAAATGTTCTAAAATATGGTATCTAGACACTGAACTTTTGGGTCAGAGACAATAGAAATGGTTGGAGGAATAACAAGGGAATAAAAGCAATAAAATGGGAAGATATTTAGATTGATAAAAATACAAAAACTCATTACTCTGATACTGGGAAATTCAGGTTATGAAATTAAGTGGGATAGTAATATTAGATGGTTAATACTGACTATACTTTACAGACTCTAAAATCAAGAGAGGAGACAAATCTTTACTCATGTCTGTGAAGTAGTTTCTAAACTAGATTAATTGAGATGGGAAAACCCACCCTAAATGTAGACAGCATCACTCCATTGCCAGAGATCCTGGACTGAATGCAAAGAGAAAACCTGCTAAGCACCAGCATCTCTCCCTCTCTGCTTCTCGAGTGCAGATGCAATATGACCAGTTGCACCATGAACACACTCCCTGATTTCCTGGTCCTAAGGGACTATGCCAAACTATGAGCCAAAATAAGGTCTTTCAGCCTTCAGTTGCTTTTCTTTCAGGTAATTTATTATACCTATGAGAAAATTAGCAAATAAAACTATTTTGTATTGATGCAAATAATATGGATATCATACACTAAAGATTATATTCTGTCATACACTAAAGATGACATTCTGCAAATTATTTCAAAGGCTCAATGTAATAATCACTTAGATAACTCCTCTATCATCGAACTATTTCCCCAGTTCAAAGTCATTCTCACATTTTAAGACACTTACAATATTAGTAAGTCTATTAATTAGCCTCAAGTTACAGATAAGGGAACTCATGCTAAAATGAGGTAAATGACCTTCCCAAGGTCACCCAGTTTGGATTTTTATTCTTTAAAGATTTTTTTATTTAAGTGCACATGAGAGTGTGAGAAAGCGTGTGTGTGTGGGGGGGGGTTGTGCACATGTGTAGAGTACCTACAGAGACCAGAAGAGAGTGGCCCCAGAAGCTAGCATTGCAGGCTATGAGTTACCTGACGTGCGTGCTGGGAACCAAATTCAGGTCCTCTGCAGGAGCTGTAAGTGCTCTCTACACTGAACTATCTTACCAACTTCTCCAATTCAAGTTTTACCTACTTTGTACAATGAGTACTTAATGTGCAAGCATGTGTGCCCCTGATCTATGTGTGTAGTATATACAACTTATTTACTTAGGTGCATATGTATAGAAACCTGAGGATGACTTTGGGTATCTTACTTGTTGGGTATTCCCCTAATTTTTGAGACAGGGTCTCTTATTGAACCAGCAGTTCACTGATGAGGATTTGATGAGGAAGGCTCAACAGTAAACTTTAGGGATTCAGCTCCCATCAGTGCTGGGGTTACAGATGTAGGTCCCTAAGTCCAGCTTTTACACGAGTACTGGGGATCTGAACTCAGGTCCCCAGGCTTGCACAGGAGTCTCTTTACCAATTGAGCTATCTCCCAGCTTCATTTGAGAAAATAGATGCCATTAACCAGCAGATGACACCAGCATGACTAAGTAGTCAGTGTCAGCAGTACTATCAGTCTAGTGGGTGCTTAGTACATGCCAGGTACCATTCAACATCAATGTATCCATAGTTGCTTCAACTTGAACTGTAATTCTATAAAGTAGATTCCCTCATTGTCTCTAGACACAGATGAAAAGACTGAGGTTTAGAGAGACAAGGAAATGCATCTAATAAGTGGTTGACTCCAACGTATAGAGTATCTGTAAATAGCAGGGTATCTTTTATAAGTTCTACTTTCTCATCTATCTCACTGAGTTAACTAGATGGACTAGTCTCTTTCAGTCCTCTTTGTGTGTCTCAGTAAACTTTGTGCAGGTCCTCATTGTCCCTCTTCTACACTGTACAACTTACCCCGAGATTAAGAGCCTGATAGAAGAAAAAAAAAACCCAAGCCAAACAGTGTCCTGTTGCTGATTTTCTATAACCTCAACACAAACACTTATCAGTGTTGTTGAGATTTAATCTCTGTAGCTCATCTGTAAGACCAATTTTAATTTGGAGCCATCTGCCACAGACAAATGAATAATTATGGCAGAGCCCAGAGGGGGTGGGCCACAGGGAAAAGCTTGGCTTAGCCTCTTTCTGAATGCCTGCAGTGATGCAAGTGACCAAGAAAGAACATTACTTGGGTAGGCTGTTGGTAAAATGACCAGAAGCTCTACTTACACGTTGTTCGAGTCTTTAAACCCTTTTGAAAAAGGAAGAATGCCTTTGAGGTTATGGAAGCTTCTTCCGTAGCAGAAGGCAGACTGTTGCCATCTAGGCCAGCCAGACAGGAGGGAGGTGATCTGTGAATTGGGCCAGCTCACTCTCCAACCTTCCCACATACTGTACCCGGGGTGCCTTGTGACCAGGGCCACGGACCATCTGGTCTCTTCACACACTATGATGAGCTCAAGCAAACTGAAGGAGCAAATTAGAAAATGATCACGACTGACATCAGTCTAACATTGAAGGATCTCCCAAAGTCGTTCACATATTTCAATCTTAATTTTTCCTTAAGGCAGCAGTTAGGGACTGGTAGTGGCATTTTATAGATGATGGAACTGAGCTGGCTAGTGCTGTGAGGAGTGAGTTAGACTCTACGTTCTGTCCTCTACATTTGTGGTATTCAAGTTTTTCTAAGTCCTCAAAGGTCAAGAAAAAGCAAGAGAGTGGATCAATATGCTCTGGGTTCAACCTGAAGTTAGATTAAGGAAGGTCTCTGGGTGGTTTCTCAGTGGGATTTTATGAATGGCTCTACTGCTAGAAATATTTGAAGACTTGGAACAGCATGTCTCACACAGTGTGAATTGTGCACCCCGAATAATATGTTTAAGTTGTACAAACCTTGAGTATGACTTAATTTGGGAAAAGAGTCTTTGTAGATGCAATTACAAAAAAAGATGGGAATCATCCATTTAAGGAAGAAGGTAATTTGGATGGAAACAGAGGAGAGCCAAAGAAAGAATACTTTGCATCTATAGAGGTAGAGACTGAAGTGATATAAATGTAAGAAGCATGAGGGTTGTAGGCAACCCACAAATCTTATCAGATAGCTTTCCAAAAGGATGATTCCTTACTATTACCTTCATTCTTTATTGCCTCTTACTTTGTGAAATAATACATTTATTTTGCCTTAAGCAACTCAGTTTATGGTAATTTGTAAAGATGACTACAGAGAACAAATACAGAGGCATAAGGACCTCTTACCTAGACACTGGTGGAGATGAGATTGTTAAAGTGTTGGTTTCAGGCCTTAGCCCCAAGATTCTGATCCTATAGTCATGCGCTGAGCCTCAGGAACCTGTGTTTTGACACATCTCATATATATATGTATGTATATTTATATCAAATGGTTCAGAGTTGGTTCAGCATATTCACTTAAATGCCAGCCTCTTCTCTGAATTATAGCTGAATCAGCCTTCCCTGCTGACAAGGGTCCTTTAAGGATTCCTAAAGGCAATGGCTAGAAGGTAGTAAGTAGAACAGGCAAGAAGTAGTCTGGCATCAGGTCTTCTCTTGTCCTCAAGTTCTGAATCTTGTGACTAATTCTAAGTGTGTTTATCTGCAATTAATTAATCAATCAATATTACAAAGCCTTCAAGTTGCCACATTTTATTCCTAAAGAAATAGTCTACGGTGGATAGAAAGTTGGTCAAAGGGCCAGAATCTAGACCAACAAGAGGAACTCTCTCCTTTTCCTCCTCCTCTTCCCACTGCCACTACGACCACTACTTCTTCTATGCCTTTTGGGTGTGGAATAGTCTACCTGATAAGATATTATTTTTATTCTAAAATCTGGTTCCTGTTGAAAATTCAGGCCTCTATGTGAATTTTGATTCTTGAAGCCAATAATGACCATTTATGCTGGGTCTCTGATCATTATTGTAAAGTAGTTTTAATATGGCTGAGTAGGAGGAAGAGCATAAGGAGAATGGGGTAAATGAGGCACAGAGGGAATTTTGCTGCCATCCTGGACCTTATGTCCGTGCCTACAAATGCTGAAGATGGCCCTGATTTATCTTCCCAAGATTGATGGAGGTCAGCTGTGCCTTATTTTTTAGAGAGATGAAGACCAGGTGGTGGTGGCTCTGTGAAAAAGATTTGCTCTTTATATTGTGTGTGGAAAGGGTGCCTTCCTGAAAATGGTCTGCCTAGCTGAACTCAAGGTCCTTTAAGGGGCCTGTGTTGTTCACATTCTCTATTGTTCCCAAATGAATAAATCTTATTTTGATCCCAAAGAAACACAGGACTCTCTAGCCCCGGGACAGTCTGGTGTTATAGTTACTGACATATGATTTATCATAGTGACTGTCACAGCAATGGAAGGACATTACTTAGTGGAAGCTCGCAGTTGGGCTTGGGGAAGAGGTGGGCAAAGCTACTGAAAGCACAAGGATGGAGCTGATGGCTCTATGTGATTTCACATACATTGTTGTATGATAGTGGAGTACCCACAAAGGAGGGATTATAATGGCAGTGCCTGACAAAAGGTCTTAGAAAAAAGCAGGCTGCTACAAGTATCCTTATCCAGGTTTCAAATGCCTGATTTTGTACCAAGAGTAGTTTGTTTCTATGAGCTGAGTTCTAATTCTGCCAAGGAGAGATCACATCAACTTGCTCTTTAGTGTAAGTGCAACATTTAGTGTAAGTAAAACATGGTGCCTTCCTTCCTGACTAGCAGATCATCAGCATTTGCTAGAGCACAGGGAAAGATGAGAGAGATGGGATCCATCAAACATGGACTTGCTTGACATTGTCTACACAGCTAGAAAACTGTGCTGTGTTCTCTTCTTCCTCCCAATAGGTATGAGGGTAAATGTGATTGATTACACAGGCCCCTAAGGTCTTTCTTATTCAGGGAAAAATGTCTTGTGATTTTTTTTGGGGGGGGGGAGATAATACTTCACTTCTTCATAACTTCAGCAAATATTTATATATCATCCCTTATCTTGTGGGAATGGATTCAGTACACAGAGGGTTGGCATGAAAAGAACTGGGCATTAGGCTTATACCATACATTAAAGGGACTAGATACTCCTACAGTTGAGGCCACCCACTAGTGCAAGGTGCCATGCGATTAGTTTCAATTAAAGGTAAGGAGATCGATCCAGTGTAGTATAGGGACTTAGAGGATGGTGCTTAATGGGGAGAATGACAGAACAAATCACTTTTGATGAAATTGCTACGATGGACCAAATAGGAAACAAACTCACCTACTTTGGTATATCTCTAAGGCCTATCACTAGGTAGCATATCTATTTTCTATTCATTTGATCCATCTCATTATTCCTGTGGTAGGATTCTATGATTTCTAGGAAAGCAGTGTGGCCTAGTGTATGGCCTTTAAGATGTTTTACATTCAGAAGCCCCTTTCATCCAAGAAATTCTAATCTAGCCCAGGTATATAGGTATATAAGAGGTTTAGAAATATTAAACACGTGCTGATACTAAATCATGACTAAATTTAGCCTGTAACAATTACTAGATCTACCCTATTAAAGATGAAACCAAAGTTGCATACTAATAAGACATATGTACTTGTTTATCTTTATATAAATAATTAAACAAATCTTGGCTAAATATTTGATACTTCTCTTGATATTTTTTGATATTTGATATTGAAGGATCATTTTTCAGAGTGGAACAAGATTTTAGTTTTATAATAATCAGTGCCAAGATTGCTGCTTTATATAACCATATACTATGAAATAGCAGAAGTATGTTTAGGGCTATTTAAGAAATTGTTGGACATTCTGTGCTTATCTCAAACTAAAACTCACTAATTTATTTGTTTTTTATAGAAAACAACTCAGTGAACAGCTTTTAAGAAATCAAATATTCTAACGCCATCCAATCCAAAAGTATACCAATTTAATATTTAATTTAACATGCTGAGGAATTATAACAAAAATATTAAATCTCTGTTTTCCATAGTTATGCCATTATGTTTCTATAATCCCATAATTATCGAAAATCTGTTTGTAAAATAAAGACACTGTCATTAACCTATCAGTCATTAGTCTCAGATCTGAGCTGAGAAGTGTCACAGACATTGTGAACAGTACTAGTGGGGGCCATGTGAAGGGCCCACACCATGTGCTCAGAGCCAAGGCTGCAATGAGGCTGTATGGTAGATACATCATGAGCAAGCACTGCCACAAACACCTGAGATTCTTTGCATGTTTGACTTTAAATCAGTTTCTGATTGTTTCAGTTCAAACATCTTACTGTTGCTAATTTTTTAAAAGATTAGTTTTATTAATTTATTATATGTGTTTGTGTGTTTATGTGTCTGTGTGTATGTTCATATAAATGCAGGTACCTGTGGAGATTAAAAAAAAAAAAGCATAGACTATCCTGGAACTGAGTTGGAGGTGGTTACAATACGCTCAACTTTGGGTGCTGAAAATTGAACTCAGGTCCACATTGCAAAAGCAATACATCTTCCTAACATGCGATCTCTCCAGCTTTGGTTGCCATATTCTTTGTAACAGTCTCATTCAATTGAGTGATCAGGGCCTAGTGGCTAAAAGACATTTAGGAGCTTGAAGGCCAGCTCTGATATACTTAATGTGATCTTTACAATTGACTTAATAATCCTTTTCTCACTGGCAAACAGGGAATGAATACACAGCTGCCGCTACTACTACTACCACTACTACTACCACTATGACTACCACTACTACTACTACTGCTAAAATAATAATGTCTAGCAGATTAATGCCTGAATGATTAAATGAAGTAAGTCATGTTAAGATGTTAAGATGCTTAGATCAGTTCTGGTTCTATATTACTCTTCCATTAAATAAGTATTTACCAAGTATAGTGTCCAGGTACTTTCGTGTGGTAGTGTGATAGATACAGCAAGGAACAGGAGCGATGGGATCCTTTGGAAAATGCTGATGGGGAAGGGAATTTAGGCCTGTTACTCCAAGGTTTGTTGATCTGCTAATTCCAGACTACGAGTCTGTTCTCCATTCTGACAATTCCAGGACTTTGTGGGCGGTCAGTTCATTTCCACTGCTCTTGTCCTAAACGAATCAGTATGAATAACAGTGGGTCTCCCAGAACTCCAGATTTGGCACTATCTCATAATTAGACTTGAGCTTGACTATTTGCATTGTTGCTCATCAGGATCCTTCCATAGTTGACCAGTTCCCATTCTATTTTCTTTACCATGGCTATAACGAAAGCTAGGAGGCCCTCATCAGAGGTTTATCAGATAAGCCACAGTATCTTGGCCATCCAGCCTCCAAAAATGATGAGCAAAACGAGCCTCTTTGCTTTATAAAATATATCACCTCAAGCATTTTTTTTTCATAACACCAGAGGAAAAACCAATATGAGAAGATATTGTGGCATTAAAAGAATGGACAGGAGTAATTAGATCATTATCCTAAAGTAGAAAAGAATAATCTAACTTGACTTTTCAGGAAGGTTTCAGAGGCACAAAAAGAAGTGATACAGGGAGACTAAGGAGAAAATGTTCCTGTTAGTGGAGGACAGTGACTCTCAAAGTGGAGCCTGGGTTAGAATGCCCTCGAGGACCTGTTAAGGCACAGTTTGTTGGGGAGCATCTCAGAGCTCATGACTCAGTCTGCTTGTAGTGTGGGCTTAACACTACACTAAGGCTTTGCATTTTGCATAAGTTCTCAGGAATGCTGCTGCTGCCAGTCTCTCAGCCACGCTTTGAGAACCCTTACTTATGTGTGCGATGGCAGAGAGAGCAGTAGGAATGGGAACTGGGTTAGAAGGGAAAGAAAGAGGAAGGGGGAAACCACCGGGCTTAGGGATTGAACATGGGGGATGAGTTTTGACGATGAAATCAAAGATGACTCAAAAGACATCAACTTTCTGTGACTTGAGAATATGAAACTTACAGACATAAACTCCCAAATGCCTATGAGTAGGAGTCAATCACATACCATGTATTAGGAAAATATGTGAGGTTTTTATTTGTGTCTCTACTATAGCACTCAAATTTAAAGTCTTCTCATCTGTGGAAGAAAAGTCTCTCGAGAGAAAGCGTGGGTCCATGCTTGGTCTCTTTTCTAGAATGTAATGTTTGAGTGAAGGAAGAAAATGAAGATATAGTGGGGGTGGCAAAGAAAGTAGAAAGAGTTTACATATTCTAGACATGAAGAACATGATTTTGCATTGTTAAGTATTGAATATGTATGAGTAACTAAGGGGAAAAAAGACAAAGCAACGAATTAAAACAGCAGGAGCCATGTAGGGCAGCTCCTGGGATAGCTCAGGAGACAACTGATAAGTTTCTAAGATAGGGATTCTCATTTTCAGACTGCGGATCCTTTGTCCTTTGGACTCCGACACCCTGATTTCTAGCTATTTCCAGCCTAAGGGAATTCTCTTACCTGCTTCTCTCCACTGGGCTTCCGGTAGCTAAGCAGCAGTTCCACAGCTCCTACCACCTCCTTGCGGATGGCATAGAGCAATGCATCACCCACATACACACTGTGGTTCAGCAGTAGCTCCATGATCTCCAAGTTCTCATTCTCAATGGCAATGAGCAGGGCGCTCCTGCCCAAAGGATCCATGCAGTTGATGTTGACATTGTAGTAGATCTCAGCCTCCTGCAGTGCCTGCTTCACTGTGGCATAGTCCCCCTTCTCCACAGCACTAAGGAAGGCCTTCTCCTCAGCAGACAGCTCAGTCTCAGCCCTCACGATTTGGAGTGGAATGCGGTCTCTGTATGGTGAGTAATTGACCTTCTTGTAGTACAGCTGAGCCATGGTTCATAGCAATTTAGAAAACTAAGGAGAGAGAGAGAGAGAGAGAGAGAGAGAGAGAGAGAGAGAGAGAGAGAGAGAGAGAGAGAGAGAGAGAGAGAGAGAGAGAGAGAGAGAGAGTTTTAGTTACCTGATGGTTTCAAATGATCTCTCTTTAGTGGCATTTCAAAATCCCAAAGTGTTTAAATGACACCAATGTCCCCCTGTTGCCAAGGAGAAGACTAGCAAAATCCCAGGCTTTGATTAGAAAGACTTGGCCTCAAACTAACACTTACCGGCTCTGTTATCTTGGACAAGTTAGTCAAAGCCTCTACCACATTAGTTCCTAGCGGTATCAATATTAATATTATTAGCAGTTATTATCTAGACATTTCTTACCAAGTCTTGTGCTAGAGAATAAGTCCTACCCTGAAAAGCTCCTCTGATAGTTACAAGAGTTACACAGGATCATAACCTCTAAGGTACAGTATACGTTAGATTGTCCTTTTCCTTTCACTGCTGTAAATATTTATGGTACTACTTCTGATCAGTGGTGCTAACTTCATCCTGCCATAGGGCCACTCTCTTTTGATCTCTGGGTCTGTGCATCGTTTTGTAATCTAATTTTTGAGATTTCATTTCCCACTGTTCCAGATGCACATTTTAGAGTGAAGTACTGTTTTAGGAGCCAAGAATACAGCTGAGTTCGTAGAATGTTTCTCCACTTACCCCAAACCCCATGTTTGATCCCTAGCTCCACATGCAATGGATCTGCTAGTGCATGGCTATAATCTCAGTACTCAGAAGGTAGAGGAAGGAGAATCACAAGTTCAAGGTCATCCTTGGCCAAAAGTGGATTTAAAGCTGGCCTAGGATTTATGAGATCATGTATTTTTAAAAAAGACAAAAGGGAATATATATATGTATGTATACATACACACACACACACACACACACACACACACACACATATATATATATATATATATATATATATATATATATATATATGGTTTAGTCTAAGTTGGAGAAGCATTGACTTCAACAGGCCAAAGCCATCTGCAAATGACAAGGACAGATTCCCTTCCTAAACTTACCCCTGGTTTCTTTCTGCTGCTACTCCAAACTCTGAAGCTAACAGACTGGAGAATCAATTTATTTAATTCGGAGGAACAAATGGTCTGTTTCGTTTGTGCCAAATCTAAGGTCACATCACACTTCATAGAACTGATTGTAAAGTGAAAACTAAGTAGGTTTTTACTGAGCTCCTGCAATGTGTTTACATATTTTCTTAGGATGACCAAGAAAATAAAAGTGCCCTTGCCTATAACCATACAGAAGGCATCACAGAGTACAGCTCTTACTTTGCAATTTACAGATCAGATTCGCTCACATTCCTCATTGGTGCCTTGGACTCTCCCTGTGAGAGGGGAGTGATGATCCTCTTCAGGGGAGAAAATGAGACTTAGATCTATTAGCTGATTGATCGACTGTTCTCTCCTGTCCCTGAGATCTCCAGGCCTCTCTAGAGTTAAGATGGCCTCATTTTAATACTTTTTGTTTTACTATTAGCAGGGAATGGAAGTGTGATAGAGAGCCCCGGGTCTCATCTCTTGGGTGTATGAGAAGATATGGAACTTCCACATTTACATCAGTTTTTTCAGGTAATTACATTGACAGGGCAAGAAGCATGTATTATATCAAGTAGCATTTGCAATTCATATTCTTGTGATCTTTGGGGGAGTTAGCATTTGAAAATATTGGTTGGCTGCCTTTTGCCCAAATGATGAATTTCTTTCTTTGTCCAGCGATCAGGAAGACAGGGTGCTGTTTGACTCCCTAGAGAAACTCTCATGTCTTTCACTACTGTGCTGGTTATTTTTTGTTAATTGGACACATACTCAAGTCACCTGGAGAGGGAGAGCCACCTTAAGCAAGGAATTGCATCTGCTCAGATTGGCTTCATTGCTAGTTGATGGAAGAAGGCCCACTGTGGATGATGCTGTCTCGAGGCAGTTGGGCTAGGCTACATCAGTAAAGTAGCAAAAACAGGGCAGTGGCAGTGCACGCCTTTAATCTCAGCACTCACAAAGCAGAGGCAGGCAGATCTCTGTGAGTTCGAGGCCAACCTGGTCTACAGTGTAATTTCTGGGACAACCAGGACTACAGAGAAAAATCCTGCCTTGAAAAAAAAAAAGAAACAAAACAAAAACAAAAACAAAAAGGTAGCTGAGTGTACTGTGGAGAGCAAGCCAATAAGTAGCTTCCTCCATCTTTCCGGCTTCTCCATCTGCTTGAGTTCCTGCCCTGACTGATGAATGAGGAAGTGTAAAACAAATAAACGTCTTCTTCCCCAAGTTTTTTTCTGTCACAGTGTTCAGCACAGCGACAGGAAGAACACTAGGGCAGCCACTTGCAAAGAACTTGCCAGAGTCTAAAGGAAGTTGGCACTTAGAGGAAGCATTTGCCACTGAACACCATATGACCTTGGTAATACTAACTTTAGACTGCCACTCTGCTTCTGTGTTGTCAACAGGAAGTGGGAGGGAAGAAGAGTGTGAGCCCCTGAAGAAAGACTCAAGAGCTCTTGGGCTTCTGTTAGGAGCAATTCCACTGTATCCAACATTCTGCTAACCACTGTAGTGGTGGTGCAGGGGCGGGGCGTGTGTGGAGGAGGTGGTAGAACAGGCTCCGCTTTCACCATAATTTGTTTTTTGGCCTCCACTACTGCCACATGTTGGACATACTAATCAACCTGAATCCATTCCTTCCCCCTCACTTCTAGTGTGCATCTAAGTTATCCTATAAAGCATAGCTTCCTGATTCCATTCTGCTTATATTCCATGATTTCTTACTGGTGTACACATGTATGTGCATGTGTGTGTGTGTGTGTGTGTGTTTTGTGTATGGGTGGTAGCCCAAGATTAATACCAGATATCTCACTTTGTGGCTGTTTTCCTTTATCTTTTTTTTTTATTATTATAAAAGAAAACATTTAATTGGGGCTGGCTTACAGTTCAGTCTCTTATCATTATGGCAAAAATACATGGGCTTGCACAAGTAACATGTTACTGGAGATGTAGCATAGAGATCTACATTCATATCCTCGGGCAGCATGTAGAGAGAATAACACTGTGCCTAACTTGGACATTTGAAACCACAAAGCCCACCCTAAGTGACACACAGTCTTCAACAAGACCACACCTTCAATAATGTCAATTCCTATTGAGCCTATGAAGGCCATTTTCATTAAAACCACCGCATTACATTCCCTGACCCCATTAGGCATGTAGCCATATCATAACGCAAAACTACATTCAGTCCAAATTCAACGGTCGCTATAGTCTATCAAAGTCTCAACAGTGGTCAAAATTTCAAAGTTTAAAGTATCTTTGGAGACCTGTGGCAATGTTTTTTTTTTTTCCAAATTTTTTTTTATTCGATATATTTTTTATTTACATTTCAAATGATTTCCCCTTTTCTAGCCCCCCACTCTGCGAAAGTCCCATAAGCCCCCTTCTCTCCCCCTGTCCTCCCACCCACCCCTTCCCACTTCCCCGTTCTGGTTTTGCCCTATACTTCTTCACTGAGTTTTTCCAGAACAAGGGGCCACTCCTCCTTTCTTCTTGTACCTCATTTGATGTATCTTTTGACTAGAGTTTCCCTCCAGCAAATTCTAAGGATCCTCTTGTCTTTGCTTCCCCAGTGCTCAGATTATACACGTTGACTCTCATGCTCAGGTTCACATGCTTGTTTGGCAAGCACTTTACTCGCTGAGCCATTTTTTCAGCCCCTCCTGCTATTCTTTTAACTAAATCTTTAGGAGGCTTGCAAGATCTTGGCTCCGGTTTACTTTCCTGACCTTACCTTAAACTCATACTAGCCACAAATGTTTCACCCCATGATAATTGCTTCAATTCTTCTGTGATGCCAAGATTTTCTGACTCCAAGACCTTTGACCTCTTACCATCTCTTCCCATCGTTTAGTTCTTACATAAATATCACTCTCTGAGCTACCTTCAGTAATCATCCTTTCCAAATTATTCCCTTCATAGTCTTCTCTTTATGGTCCTGTCTTCGCCCTCTTTGTTTCTTACCAAAAAGTCTACTTAATACTTACTTGTCTTATTGGCTAAATGTTCTTCCCAGATAGCCTTAAAGCTCAGGTACAAGAATTGTACCAGGTCCTGTTTTTTGGCACCCAGCCCTGTCCATTGATTGGCACAATTTGGACACTAGATCCATACTTAGTGAGTAGATGGGACAGCCATCCCCAATATTCCCTTACCTCTTTTCATCGCAGCTAAGGTCTAGTCATATTGAGCCATGTTCTGATTTGTCCTTTTCTAACAAGTTCTTTGTTTCTGGACATCACCTTATCCTCTCTGCTTAGCCAACTTCTCCTTATCTTTCAATATCTCCTCAATCAAAAGTTCTGTTTGGTGCAAAATATTTACTGAGTGCTTGCAGGAGTTCAGCCAGTTTTCCTGTTCTGTACCAGTACTTTGATCACATTTCTTCAGTAACACTGATTGCATTTTTTTTTGTCTCCATATGACTAGGGTAGCAGAACATAGATCTCCATATTTCCAGCACTCATACAGGTCTAGAACATGGCAGGTAGTAATTCTGAGCATTAAAGAACCAAAACCAATTGGGTGATAGCAGAATTAAATACTAAGTAGGTGGCACTAATTTGATGCTTTGTGATCTCAGAAAGGGCTCAACAAGGACTGGAGGACTCAGAAAATGTTTCAGGGAGCAACTATTGAGCTAATCTTCAGAGAGCTAGTTAAATATACAAATGTGAGGGCCATTCTGCTCTATAGAGGGAAGATTTTATTTTTTTTGGTTGAGACAGGATTTCTCTGCATAACCCTGGCTGCCCTAGAAATCACTCTGTAGACCAGGCTAGCCTCAAACTCAGAAGTCTGCCTGCCTCTGCCTCCCAAGCGCTGGGATTAAAGGCATGTGTTACTACTGCCCAGCGAGGGAAGACTTTTAAGTGACAAGACTGATCATGGCTTGGCTGAGAGATTGTTGGGGAAGGGACGGGGAAGGTTGATTTTTCAAGCTACAGCAAGACACAAGAATTAGAGATGTAGTTCATAGCCTTAGTCTCCCCAGCTGTGCAATGATCTCAAACATTTTCTACTTGCCTCTACAGAGGCAACAATAGAAAAAAAGGCTGGTAGTCTCTTCTTACTATGTTGGGCTTAGCAGTGTAAGGGACATCTATGACCATCTTACCTAAGTACCACCATAGTGGAAACAGAATATACATGTATCCCCAGGAAACATGAAAAGGAAGGAAACAGACACATTTAGTTCCCTATTATGTGCCAGACATTATGCCAGGAGATGGGGCAATAAAGATATAAAAATAATTGTTCTAGTTTCAAATAGTTAATGTTTTCTGGGCACTGTGCCAGGTGCTGGGGCTGCACTATTACTCTGACTGCTTCTAATAGTAGAGGATGCAGCAAGCAGCATCATTCATTACATTCTCCCTATGTGCCAGATGCTAGATACCTGAGTTAAAATCATAAAGGGAGATGACACTAAATTTATGATAATAGGAGGCTTGAAGCACACATAATTAGTAGATATATAGGTAAACCATAGTCTACCTTTGCATTTTGCCTCTTATATTCAAACCAATCTGTTGTGTTTTATTTATAGTATGCTGTGTTAGGAGAGTCCTCATAGAATCCTTATGTTGAAAAACTTCCCTCCAGCGTTTTGTTTGAGATTGTGATATTACACTAGATCTCCAAAACAGCCACTGGAACAAATAGTGAATTGGATGTCTAAAATCTAGTAATAGGTTTATATGAAGTCCACCATTAGGGGTGTTATTATCTTGTAAATAAAGAATTTATTTTCTAGATGTACAGGGAGGATTTAATAAAGGGAAAAAGTTGAGGCCTTGGGTCCAACCGTGGGAAACTCTTTTAAGTATGTAGAGCCATGCCTAGCTCTACACTGTCCTGAGAATGAAACAAATTCTTGTTCCTGTGTTATCTGTTGCTATACAGGCTTGTGTAGATGTTTAATGACTTGCTGAGTTCTTTAAACTCTTCTAGAGCATACCACTAGAGCCCCTGAACCCTCACAGTTTTTACCTCAGTTATGGTGGTGTCCCAGTCTCCTTTCCATAGGTTTCTACTGGCCTCGATTCCCAATTATTCAGGGAATAAGGATCTGATGGGGGAGTGACTGGATCTCTTGAGGATCTGTTATCAGAAAGATTCCTTCCCATTGCTCTTTGCCTTTAGACTTGCTCGATTGCACTTCATTAACTTAAGTCAAAGTTAAGAAAACAAAACCAGCCTGTGTTTCATGCCATACTGCCAGTAAACCCCATTACCAGTGGAGTCCCCCAAGCATGAAAGATTAACAAGCTGTCTCGAGGGTTATCATGTTCCCTTTTTCCTTTGATGCTGTCCAGATGAGTTTGTCTAATGGTTATCTGTGACATTTGTGGGATTAAATCATGTGATTTAAGGAGCTAAATCAATTGACTGGGCAGAAGGCCAGAGTATGAAGCTGACTTGCCAAATCCCAGCCCAGATCTCTGCCTAGCACAGGGCTGCTCTCTCTCTCTCTCTCTCTCTCTCTCTCTCTCTCCCTCTCTCTCTCTCTGTATGTGTGTATGTACAATAGTCTGGCTTCCCACCTATATAAAACATTAGCATCTTCAGAGGAACCTGGTCTCCACACATTGCTTAGAATGTGTGACAGATTGACCAAGACATTATTATTGGAACTCAGTGACCTCTCACTACTGTTCATGCCAAGTGTCCAATAGTACAAGCCTTCATTGACATTCTAATGCAAAGACATTTAACCTGATAAAAAATTTGACATTTAAAGTTTGAATACCTGACAATTAATGAATTTTACTATATGCCAAACACCATGATATGTACATGGTGCAAATTTCATGGAACCAAGCCTTTTTGTGAAGTAGTCAGAGGAAGGTTGTGGGGTGTTGATTGTCAGAGTACTTTTAGCATTTTTCCCCACTACCATTTTGTTCAATTTCTAGCTTTAAATTTGGTTTATTTATTCTTGGATTTTGGAGACAGAAACTTCCTATGCAGCCCAGGTTGGCCTTTAACTCATTCTAAGGCCTTAGCCTTAGAATGCTGGAATTATAGATAGTAGTCACTGCTCTTAGTTCAAATTTCCTAAACACTAAAGTAGTAACAATAGTCTTTCACTGTCAAATTCATCTGAAGACTCTTCTGAAAAATATTCTACAGGCCATCTATAATATGTCTCAGCCAAATAAAAAGGTTCATTTGACAATATCCTTTTTAATGACTCTTGTTATGAGTACCTGTAGTGATAGGCAACTAATTTTTCTGTCTTTCTGTCACCTGTATGGTGCTAATTTTGTACAGCTGAAATTTAGATGCCTACAACTTTCAGTCCTCAACACTTGCTCCCTCTAGAGCAATGTCCAAAAAGCCATTTCTTTCTTCCACAGATTGCCTGGAAATATTTGATGTTAGTCATCATGCTTTTCTCTGTTCAATTGTTTCCTTATTTGCAATTAACATTCTGTTTCTTAATGTTATTATAGTAACAAATCAATTTTCATTAGATTTGAGGTCTACTTCATGGGATGGAACCCATTTAGGACAAAGCTAGAGTGGATAAGAACTTGAAGCTACATAGGTCATGTGCTCTAGTGGAAAACCTAACACTATTATTATGCTAAAGGAACATAGCAATAAATCATTCCTACTGACTTATTTATACCAATAGTTCAAAACATCTCTGTCTCCTCATTGGAGACACTTCTTATATTGACCATATATTGTTGATTTACTAGTTATGCACCTAGTTCTTTCTTTCCAAATACAAATACAATATGAACAATAACTTTATATATCCTGCATACATTACTATTCTCAGAAGATGATACATAAATATGTATCCATAAATATGCATGGAAATATTACATAACATAGAGGTAGGGATAGAGATGGGGAAATGCTTTGTTGACAGAATCTTGTTTTATTTAAATATAAATACCCCCACTATAAAGTCATACCCTTATGAAAGAAATAATTCTGTCACCATAGTGAGAGTCTTAATTATTTGTTTCTTTGGAGAGGGGCAAAGCTGTATTTGGGAAATTGATGTAATTCTGGTCAATGAGATGCACTGGAGGGCTTATTTCCTTGTGTTTCAATTTGCATGTGATCCCAAAGACTTCAATGGCTATTATGTGAAGAAAGCCAATAAGTGATGCAGCATACTTGGTAAGGATGCTATAAATTAGGGCCTTTATGATGTCTTTGGGTCACTGAACTAGCTCTCATGAGTCTCAACTTCTGTTTTTTTTTTTTTTTTTTTTTTTTTTTGGGACTCAAGATAATAGCTCCTTTTTGCTAATCCACTTTTATCCAATTTTGTTAAAAGAACTGAAAAAAACCCTCAAATGATAGCATTTTCTCAAATATAAATTACCAAAATTAAACCTCTGAGAGATAGAAAATTTGAACAATAGTTATATTAAAATAGTCTGAAATATCTACCTATTAAAAGCCACTCAGTTCAAATGATTTTATAGCTGTATATAGAACTTAAAAATACACCTAGCTTTATTAATATTAAGAATATTTAAAAAAATATTTCAACTAAGGAGCTGGGCTGCTCTACAGATGTCTGTGTACTAGTCCTGGCAGGGAAGAACTGGTCTCCAGGGTGTGCTTTGATTCCTGGATTTGGAGGTGAGACCTTCATTTTCTCTTCAGTGATTGTCCAGGGTGGGTTCAGCCAGGAGAGCAGGGAGCACAGGAGGGGCAGAGCAGCTGGGACAGGGCCCTTTTGGGCTCCATCTGCACCCAGGAGCTGGGCTGAGCCACAGCCTTCTGTGCCAGGGGAGAGCTGGTCACCCAGGGGTGCTGAGACAGGCTTGTAGGCCCTCAGGAGAGACAAGCTCCAGTCAGAGACAGTGGGACCAACTAACACCAGAGATAACCAGATGGCAAAAGGGAAACTCAAGAATATCATCATCAGAAACAAAGGTGGCATGGCATCATCTGAACCCAGTCCTCCAACAACAGCAAGTCCTGGATACCCCAACACACCGGAAAAGCAAGATTTGGATTTAAAATCAGTGCTCATGATGCTGATAGAGGACTTCAAGAAGGACATAAATAACTCCCTTAAAGAAATACAGAAAAGCACAACCAAACAGGTAAAGGAATTGAACGAAACCATACATGATCTAAAAATGGAAGTAGAAACAATAAAGAAATGACAAAGTGAAACAACTCTGGAGATAGAAAATCTAGGAAAGAAGTCAGGAGTCATAGATGCAAGCATCAACACCAGAATACAAGAGAGAGGAGAGAATCTCAGGTGCTGAAGCTACCATAGAAAACATTGACACAACAGTCAAAGAAAATGAAAAATGCAAAAACCTTGTAACCCAAAACATACAGGAAATCCAGGACAAAATGAGAAGACCAAACTTAAGGATTATAGGTATAGAAGAGAGCGAAGATTTCCAGCTTAAAGGACAAGTAAATGTTTTCAACAAAATTATAGAAGAAAACTTCCCTACCTTACAGAAAGAGATGCCCATGAACATACAAGAAGCCTACAGAACTCCAAATAGATTGGACCAGAAAAGAAATTCCTCCCATCATATAATAATCAAAACACCAAATGTACTAAACAAAGAAAGAATATTAAAAGCAGTAAGGGGGAAAGGCCAAGTAACATATAAAGGCAGACCTATCAGAATTACACCAGTCTTCTCACCAGAGACAGTGAAAGCCAGAATAACCTGGGCAGACCTCATACAAACCATAAGGAAACACAAATGCCAACCCAGGCAAAAAAAACTACATGGTCATTTCATTAGATGCTGAAAAGGTTTTTGACAAAATCCAGCATCCCTTCATGATAAAAGTCTTGGAGAGATTGGGAATCCAAGGCCCATACCTAAACATAGTGAAAGCAATATATGCAAACTGGTAGCCAACATCAAGTTAAATGGAGAGAAACTTGAAGCAATCCCACTAAAATTGGGGACCAGGCAAGGTTGCTCACTCTGTCCCCATCTATTCAATATAGTACTTGAATATAGTACTATTCTATTCAATACAGTACTTGTTCCTAGCCAGAGCAATCAGACAACAAATGGAGGTCAAAGGTATAGAAATTGGAAAGGAAGAAGTCAAAATATCCCTATTTGCAGATGATATGATCATATACTTAAGTGACCCCAAGACTTCCACCAGAGAACTCCTAAAGCTGATAAACAACTTCATCAAAGTGGCTGGATATAAAATTAACTCAAATAAATCAGTAGCCTTCCTATACATACTCAAAGGATAAAGAGGCTGAGAAACAAATTAGGGAAATGACACCCTTCATAATCGTCACAAATACTATAAAATACCTTGGTGTGACTCTAACCAAGCAAGTGAAAGATCTGCATGACAAAACTTCAAGTCTCTAAAGAAATACATTGAAGAAGATCTCAGAAGATGGAAAGATTTCTCATTTTTCATGAATGGGCAGAGTTAATATAGTAAGAATGGTCATTTTGCCTAAAGCAATCTACAGATTCAATGTAATCCCTGTCAAAATTCTTCATAGAGTTAAAAAGAGCAATTCCAAAATTTATCTGGAATAACAAAAAACCCAGAATAGTGAAAACTATTCTCAACAATAAAAGAACCTCTGGAGGAATCAGTATCGCAGACCTTAAGCAGTACTACAGAGCAATAGTGTTAAAAACTGCATGATATTGGTACAATGACAGGCAGATAGATCAGTGGAATAGAATTGAAGACCCAGAAACAAACCCTATGGCCACTTGATCTTTGACAAAGGCACTAAAACCATCCAGTGGAAAAATGACAGCATTTTCCACAAATGGTGCTGGTTCAACTGGCAGTCAACATGTAGAAGAATGCAAATTGATCCATTCTTATCTTCCTGTACAAAGTTCAAGTCCAAGTGGATCAAGGACCTCCTTATAAAACTAGATACACTGAATCTAATAGAAGAGAATCTGGTGAAGACCCTTGAGCACATGGGCACAGGGGACTATTTCCTGAATAGAACACCAATGGCTTATGCTCTAAGATCAAGAATTGCCAAACGGGATCTCACAAAATAGCAAAGCTTCTGTAAGGCAAAGGACACTGTCAATAGGAAAAAATGGCAACAAACAGATTGGGAAAAGATCTTTACCAATCCTATATCTGATAGAGGGCTAATATCTAGTATATACAAAGAACTCAAGAAGTTAGACACCAAAGGACCAAATGGCCCTATTAAAAATGGGGTACAGAACTAAACAAACAATTCTCAACAGAGGAATACCAGATGGTTGAGAAGCACCTAAAGAAATGTTCAACATCCTTAATCATCATGGAAATGCAAATCAAAACAACCCTGAGATTCTACCTCACACTAGTCAGACTGGCCAAGATCAAAATCTCAGATGACAGCAGATGCTGGAGAGGATGTGGAGAAAGAGGAACACTCTTCCATTGCTGGTGGTATTGCAAGGTGGTACAACCACTCTGGAAATCAATTTGGGAGTTCCTCAGCAAATTGGGCATAGCACTATCTGAGGACCCAGCTATACCACTCCTGGGCATATGCCCAGAAGATGCTCCAACATGTAATAAGGACACATGATGACTAAAATGAATCAATGTGTTCTATACATTCAAGAAGCATTCCAAACTACTAACTCTAAATTATAAGGGAATTACTGAGAAAATAACTATAGCCAGGCATAGTGGCAGAACATGGGTGGCAGAGGCAGGCAGTTCTCTATGATTTAAAGCCGGCCTGGTCTAGATGGCAAGTTCCAAGACAATGAGAGCTACATAGTAAGTCCCTGACTCTATATAAATAAATACATAAATAAATATGAAAGAAAAACAAGAGAGAGACAAATAGAGAGATGAAGATGGAAACAGAGACAAGGACACACACACACACACACACACACACACAGAGAGAGAGAGAGAGAGAGAGAGAGAGAGAGAGAGAAACAGAGACAGAGAGATAGAGAGAGGGAGAAAATAACTAAAAAATATCCAGAAATGGAAATGAGAAAGGCAGGCCATGTTGAGTTGGGTACAAAAAGAATATGTAGAATTGAAAATAAGTATTTGAGCTGTAGCGATTCAGCAATTACAGTTTGGAAGATTTGAGGAAGGGAGAGGAAAGATAAGTCTTGGAGTGTTAGGAGGAACAATGCAGTCAGCATAAGGAGTGAAGCACGGAGAACTATAGAGACCGCAGTATGTTCTTCAAAGTGTCTCATCTTTTGTTGTACATTAGTCACTTAAAGAGAATTGAAAAGTACCCAGCCTGGGTCACCCTTACAGTAATATTTTCAAAAAGATCCTCAACTGAATATAATATGCATCTAGAATTAACCACCATCATTACAGACAGTACCCAGTGATGTTGGTAGTGGTGGTAGTCATCATAGAGAACAGAAAGCAATTAGAACTGGAGAGAAATTTTCTATAGAATGCCTTAGATCTCTGCTGTCAAGTACAGTAGCCACAAACCACATATGAATATTTAAGTTTAAATGAAATAATTCAATCCCTCAGTTATACTGGTCACATTTTAGACACTTTAATAGTCACATATAGCTCAGGATACTATACCCAATACTGAAGGTATAGAACATTTTTTTTTGTTGGCCTCAATGCATGTTTTACCTCTAAAATATCTACAGTGAAGACTATTCCAATTCTAGGAAAAATGCACATTGTATATGATCCTTTGATTTGTATACTGCATTTTCCTGGCTTTGGATGTGTATCTAGTGCACTTATGTCCTGGAATGTTTTGTCAGACCATTAGCAGCTGGATTAAATAAATACATTTCACTTTCACTGGAGTGAAAACATGAGCAAATTATACATATAATATAGATATTGCTCTCCCTCAAGTTTCTCAGCTGCATAGAGGATTTGTTAATTAATTAATTAATTAATTTAAATTGGATACATTCTTTATTTACATTTCAAATATTATCCCCTTTCCCATTTTCCCCCCTCCCGGCTAACCTCTCTCCCATCCTCCCTCTCCCTACTTCTATGAGTGTGTTCCTCCACCCACCCCACTCCCACCTCCCCACCCTCGATTCCCCTACAATGGGGAATCTATTGAACCTTCATATGACCGTGGACCTGACCTCCCCTTGATGCCTGACAAGGCAATCCACAGAGGACTTTAAATCTGTTGCTTAATACTCATTATCACCGTGTCTGCGTGATGTTCTTTGAAGCAGTTAAGAGAAAGATAGGAGGAAATGACACCAATTGTAGCAAATAGAAGGCAGTATAATTGGCTAGAAGTCTTGCATCTGGTTATTAGTCTGAGAGTTGCTTTTATCCTTGATTGTGTAGGTCATGATGAATCAGTGTCTGTCTTCTTTTGCTTACCCCTTAATTTTGAAATCTGAAGTGACAATGTTTACACCAGAGTTTATTAGCAAAGTTTCTTTAAATGGGGCAGAGGGCTTTCTTAAACAATTTAATAAAAATCAGAAAATATGGACAAAAGATATATGGGAGTTCTTTAGATTTTTTTGAAACTTTTCTATGTCTAGGAAATGACTTTGAAAATAAAAAGTAAAAAAATGTATGTATATGAGCAAATTATGAACATTATCACAAAAAGTCAAATGAGATGACTTAAAATAACCCTTCACTTTCCCCTATGTGCAGTGTTAATGTGTTCATTCTTTTTGAAATTACTTTATTTATTTATATCCTCCAAAATTCACACTCTTTCGAGACTTTCTTTTTCTTTTTGCTTTGTTTTTGTTTTGTTTTTATACTGGGTTTCATTTCATTAAGTAACCCTGGCCTACCTGGCAGTCACTATGTGAGACTAGGTTAGCCTTGAACTCATAGAAACTTGCTAGTTTCTGCCTCTGGAGAAGTGTGAATCATCAGATCACTAGTGTGTTCTTTCTTAACCCAGGTTTCCCACCCAGTGTTTTTACTTAATTTTTAAAGAAACTTTTCATGCATCATTTTCCACACGAACACTTTCTATATCTCTATCCTTCTCAGAATCATTTTCCTTTGTATATAGGAGAGTGGCCTGCAGGTAAACCTGAGAGAATGTGCTTCATACTATCATATACTAGCATGTCAGGCTAATTAGTCTTAAGGTACTTGACTATTTGGACTCACTTAAGGTTACATCCATTTATGTCCATTGTCATGAATTAACAGTTGATATGTACATATATTTATATAAAAGATCTTTGCATGCATTCACCTTTAGTCTCCCAGTATAGCTTCTCTGAAGTCAAATCACAAAGGGCATTTTTTAAAGCTCTCATTTCATACTTATACATTTTCTAAAATTGGTTTTATTTATCAATGAATATTGGCTTCTAAGGGGAACAAAAAAGGAAGAAATCCCAGGAAATGGAACTTGACCTTGTTTTGCTGTTGTCGTTTTCATGTTCAGTGTGAATGATAGTTTGAAGTTTTCCTTCTCAGGTGTGCCTAGACTCCATGTGTATTTAACAAATGGATACTTGGACATGGATGAAATACATTTAAAGAGTTTTCAGCATCTATGTCACTTTGATCTTTTGAAGGTAAAACATTTGAAGCCTTTCAGCTGATGGCATATTGTTCTTCATAGTCACAGAGGATCATCTCTGTTTCTGAGTCACACATTACAAAATGGGTTCCAGTTTTAATGACTCTTTTTTATACCATTTCTTCTGTTGTTGTTTTAATACAGGGTCTCAGGTAGTCCAATCTGACCTTAAGCTTAATATAGCCAACCATGGCCTGAACTCCTGATGTTGCTCCCAATGACTGAGCATCCATATCTGCACATGCCAGGCAATTTTTCCATGTCTAAACAAAGCAAAAAAAGAGGTCAATGCTTTGAGCAAAGCTGGCACTAAATATAATCCTAAAGGTTAAGATTAAGTTGAGTTATTGAGGGTGGTGGATAGGAAAATAAATAGAAGAGTAGACCTTGAGCTGCATCTTTAAGGTTGGGTAGGATTTAAATAGGCAGCTGAGAGATTAAATAGTAGCTGAGAGAATACCTGTTATATCATAAGTCCAGGGTGGGAGTTCATATTGTCTTGTGTAGGACTGTGTTTGGAAAGAAAGGAAATAATATAGGAATAGGTAAGGTATATCTAGCTACATATTGAGAAATATTGAAAATCTAGTTGAGAAGGTAGGCATTGTGAATCCCTCTAAAGTTCTTACAGGAAAAATATGATCAAAAAGAAAGGTGAGTCTAACAGCCAGGACAATCGAGAACTAAATTGGAGCAGAATGGAAATGATGCTTCTGCTTTGTTTGCACAAGACGCTACAAACAAAGGAGAAAGAGAATTTTAGAGTTTCTTCAAATGACTTGATAAGAGACTGGAGGACATGAGACATAGGGAGCAGCACAAGATAATATGGAAGTCTGTGCTTAAAACTTGGGGCACTGCTTTTCTGAGAAATTAAGAAAGGCCATGCACTAGGCTGATGACCAGATCTCTAATATTGTCAAGGTAAATGGAGGTTCTGTTGAAGAGATTCCATTTCTTCCTGACTTCCATTATTACTTCAAAGATGCTTATTTCGTCCTTTTGGTCTTCATTTGGCAATGGATCTTTACATTGAACTTTTGTTTCTCTGTCCCAGAGGGTTCTGCCAAGTAATGATCTTAAACGTTTAAATGCACGCAGGCAGTTATGCTGAGCAGTCCCTTATAAACGCAATCACCTTCCGCATGTGTGTTTTGTAACTTTCTTGCTTTGCATATTTGGTTCACTAAAACCAGGTCGCTCTTGTTCTTACTCAAAGAATTGTTTTATACAAGGTTAGATTTCCCACAAAATTGTTTAATTCTTTCCTTCCATGCCTGGGCCAGCATGCAACATTTGAATTTGGGATGTCACAACAGTATAGCTTCAAAACAAAAGAGAACATCATGTCATGGTCACATATATGGGAAGTATCTATGTGTATACTGCTATGTGTTAAACAGTGCTAATTAAGAATGCAGTCTAGAAATGATTCTGGTGTCAACTCTTCTCTCGCAGGATAAATTCAGGCAAGACTTAATGTGCTCATTGTCTCTACTATCATTTGAAGAAGATAAGGATAACACTTGTTAAGATCAATGCCAGGCCTAAAATCAATTACTTATTAGTATAATAAATGTTTTCAAAGCATTAGAGACATTTATAATACTTCGAAGCCTCTGAGTTATGTATAGCACATAGCATGGGCACAGCTGTCAGTCAGTTCTGATATACCTGATACAGAATGGCAAACAGGATCATTCAGGCCAACGAAGCCCAAACTATCAGTGTATGCTTTTTTTATTGATTAAATATAGTAGATTATCCAGATAGAATCCTCTTTCTCCTGCAACCAAGTATCAGTCCAATATTATGAGTCATTTGCAAAGGTAGAAAGGAACTATCCCTCAAAGAGGGGTTGCTCTGATTTTATGTGGTTTGTGATGACAGCCTCCTCAGGGCTGACTTCCAGAAATAGCAGGCATTTTCCTCAGAGCCATCTTAGTGGAGCATTGTAATCTTTGATTTGCATCATAAGGGGAACCAGACGGAAGTCTTTCTTTTAATGGAGTCTAAGGATTGCTTTGTTAGAAGGGATATTTTCCTCTATTGTCCCTTTCAAGAATGAAGATTATGTCTATTATTCCTATTATTAATGTAACCTATGTCACCTTCACCCACAAAGAACTTCAGTATCTCTCACAAGTGGATGACAGATCACTTGTTAATCAGGATGCCTTCTCTAGACCTTGTAATTACTGAAGTAACTTATTCCATTTTTAAGCTCGTCACCTAGTTCTTCAGTATATACTCAACCTTATATAAATAGAGGACAGTAACACATGCTTTATGTCCTGGCTCCTCCTCTTCCTCTCGTGATTGATTTCTAGTTCTATATCCAGTCTGTAACTGGTTCTCTTCATTAAATGCTGATGTAAACTCTTCTTTTTGGCTGCAAGCTTTGGCTTCTTTTCAGGTTTTTTCCCCCCTCTCACTGATGATCTCAGGTTACAGTTGCCCTGTCTTTATCCCAGCACTTCCCTTACAGGGGTGGGGGTGGGGTAGGGGCTGGGGATTGGGGGTTGGGGGTTGGGGGTTGGGGTGGTGGGGTGGTAGTGGTGGGGCATGGCCTTTGGAGGTGAGACTGAGAGAATATATACTGTGCTCTGATCTTACTATAAGAAATTTTTACTAGCACTTTAAAATACAAGCATACATATGCGACCATGATTAAAACAAAACAAGTTGCCAATGTCACCATGAATGTGTGCTAGTAGTGACTGAAGGTCTAAATGAAGTTTATTAATAAAAATCCTGAAATAGACAAAATATTATCCCTGAGCTACATTGGTTTCAGGTTGTGTACGTAAATTAATAACTTCCTCATTTTTTTTCCTTGCAGACAGTTTGGCGTAATCTGAACATCAGCAGTGATTCACAGAGCTGTCATTTGGCTAATGTCATTTGACCTGAATCCTTCCAAAGTGGCATTTAGTTAGTCACATTGTGCTCCTACTTTTCATAGGAAGCCGTTCAGCAAATTAAATTCGGCAAGTTTCCTAATGTACTGTGCACTGTGAGACTTTTTATTTATTTTTGGAGTTTCTTGAATAGTATAATATCTTGGGATTTTGTGGCTCTCATTAGAAACGTTCTTCCTGGCCAGCCACTCACTTCAGATGAAGTGTCTCTAGGGTTATCAGGCTTTTGTTTTTGTCTCCTTTTTTTTTTTTTTTTAGCTTTATAGTTACCACTTTCTTTTGCATTCTTTGTCTCATTAATTCTTTCACATATCCTTGCTTACGTCACAGTATCATCATTTGCCTTGAGTATTTTTAGCACCACAAGAAGGAATGACCCCAAGACTCCAGTACTCATAAGTGGCTGATTCAGTCACAACTCACATTTCCAGACTCTACATTTCAGGCTTCTCTCAGTTATTGAAAGGTGCACAGCAAACCTAGCTAGCAAAGCTTTCTTCCATTCCTTATGTTGCATGCTCGCTCAATTAGCTGCTTGTTATGTGGAAAATATTTAATTTTGTGAAAGCCCACTTGTCACTTGTTGGTATTGCTGCCAGAGTGGCTGCAATCACATTCAGAAAGTCATTGCCTATACCTATGTCTTAAAATGTTTCTCCTAGTTTTTCCTCTACTAAGTTCAGTGTTTCAAGTCTTATATTAAGGTTTTTGGCCCACTTGGAGTTGGTTTTTGTAAAGAGTGAAGAAAAGATCTAAGTTCCTTCTTCTAAACATGGGCATTGTGTCCTAATACATAGCTGAAAGTTGCATGAAATAACATCTGCGTCTTCCATTCTTCTATTCTGTAGATCTCTGTGTCTGTTGCAGTACTATGTCTCTGTAGGATAGCTTGGACTCATGTGGCCTAATACCGCCAGCATCATTTTTCAGTCAGAATTGCTTTGGCTATCTACGGATTCTTGTACTTCCATGAGCTTTAAATTTTCTTTTATTTCATCTTATGGGTTTATATAATGTGCTTGCAGATGAGCACACAGGTGTGCTAGAGTAGAATATGTGTGTATAGTCATGAAACTAGTTGAGGGAATTGGTTGTTACCTTCCACCACGAGAGTCCCAGAGATTGGACTCAGGTCAGCAGATTTGGTGGCAAGTGAGCCATCGCACAGTCTCTTCCATGTAAATTTTAAGACCGCATTTTCTATTTCTGTTAAGAATGTCATTGGAATGTCGAAGAAAATGTCACTGAATTTGGAGATTGCTTATGGAAGAATATAGCAACGTTCACAATATTAATTCTTTCAATCCAGGAGCATGAGAGAGGTCCTTTTAAGTTCTACTGTCTTCTTCAGTTTCATTCTTCAGGGTTTTAAGGAGTTTTGGGGAGTGGCCTTTTTTTCCCCTTGGTAGGTTTATTCTAATGTATTTTAAGGGAATTTGAATGGGATTGTCCTTCTGATTTCTTTCTCATTACTACGATCCCAAGTTTCCTTCCCAAACCAATCATCCACACTTTCTGTGACTTTTCACTATGAGTTTCTTGTTTATATATGAACTACTGTACAGCCATCACTTTTCAGTATCTTTAGTTTTGCCATGATCCTAAAGGCATCTTAAATGTATAAGGCTTGTGATAGCCTTATCATCTTTTTCTCTCTTCGAATTCTTTCCCTAAAATTGGTATGTTATCAAGAAGTCAGGTAAGACAGATAGCTAAGCGCTTGTACAGTCTCCCTTCCTAGTGAGGAATCGGGCCAAGGCAAGAGGACACAGTTACCGCCTGGCCTTCTTCAATATATTCCGATCTGTGAATATTTCAGAACTGACTTTTCATTTGAACATTTTTACCTTTTCTTTCTAATTTTTCTTCTATACCTGTTTCTCTTATACCATCCAAGCACATATCCTGTAGGCCAATGAAATTGGGTTTTGTTCTTATTTAGCTGCTTAATATCTATAAAGATGTTAGGTGATAGGCTCACTGTATTGCTGCTCACAGGAAATACTTTATCATCTTGAAAGGTAATTCTTAGAAATTAAAAAAAGATGTTAAGATCTATCTTAATGAACTTTTAATATCAAAAATTTTAGAATAGATTTTGGTTTTGTGGTGGTCAAATGGTTATACGTGCATTTTTCAGGATATCCCAACACCCCGATGAGCAGGGAACAAGGGTAAATGAGTTCTTCCTTGCTTCCTGACATGCACCGACTTCCATGATGACGCTAATTGCCAGACATAGAGGCAGGTGTATGATGCAGATGGTTAAGCAGTTGATGTTTGAAGCCTGACAGTGATTTTTCAATATGATTACTATTGAAATGAAAGTATATCAACTTACACTTAACTATGTAAAAACAAAGTGGAAACTTAAATATCAGATCCTCTATATTTTCTGCTATATTTTACCCTTATTTATTCTTTGGAAGTTAATTTTTAAAAATAATATCTCTGTAGTAGAAACATGTATTTTTAATACTTTAAAATTGGTCACGGGAAAAGATATTTGGAATTCTTTTATATCTCATGACTTGGCAAATGCTTCATGTCAGATCTAGATTTATTATTTTATTGATTTTCTAGAAGAAAGCAGTGAGAGAGTGCTAACAATGCAGATTTAAGCTTAAAAGACTGCCATCGGACAGATTTATGCCTCTGGTCCAGATGAAATAAACGAAGTTGAATCTCATTTTCTGTTTGAACCAAACAAAAGTAAATAAGATAGAACATATCAGCCAATGAAAGTGGTCACTAAGAGATGGAAAAAAGTGAGGAGAATTCTATAATTGTCCAAGCTTGTCACCTTGAGCTTCCAGGTCGTAGAAAGGGAATTGAATCAGAGACTGCTATCTTCTTTGTGATTAAACAGAGATGAAGTGAAAACAAAGTCAACCACACAGATCACAGGGGAGACCAATGGGATGAGAATTGCAGAACAAAAGCCCCAGATATCTATATAGGATTGCACATTGGCATTGAGAACGATGATCACAATGTGTATATGACAAGATAGCCCACAACTAGAGAAAATACAACTTAAAGATTAAAAGCACTATTCCCCAGCACCCACACAAAGCAAAGAGTATAGCTCCTACTGCCACTGTCCAGACTGAAAATTTTTATCAATAATGGGAATCGAGATGGTAAGTCATACCTTGGAAGAGTCTAAAATAAATCATATGAAAAATTTTATTTACAAGGTTAAAATTTTTTTCTAAATGTCTTTGCTCTATAAAGATAAAGAATATTTTTAGGAATGTGAAAATACTCAGCCCAGGAGACAATTTCTGGCACAATGCTTAAGAAGTCACATGAATCTACATGAATCTGATCCCCTGATAAAACCTATGAAAATTCTGGGAAAAAATTTTTTTAAAAAAAGGTCAAAAATTCTTTTCAGAATTTTTGAAATTAAGCAAAGCCTTGTAACAATCCAAGAAGCATTTTTAAAAAAGAAAACAACTCAATCTTGATTAAAAAAATAGGAAAAATTATCACAATTTCATCCCCACTAACCCCATAACCAACTATTTAGAGTAATAGTAGATTTGATATGCTGCAGACTTAGAAATACAGTAATTGAAATATTCTGAATCTTCGACGTAACTAGAGAGAACAGAATGGGTTTCAACCTCTACAAAGACTCAGGCAAAACAGCTTTATTTGTCTTTCCTGGAAAATCTTTAGGAAAAGCCCATTTCCCTTACTTACATTCATCTTAATATTCTTCCGGAGTGTTCTGTTAATTAGGAAACTTTCTTAACATTTATTTTTTTGAGTAATTTTTTTATTCGATATATTTTTTATTTACATTTCAAATGATTTCCCCTTCTCAGGTCACCACTCCCCGAAAGACTCATAAGCCCCCTTCCCTCCCCCTGCTCTCCCACCCACCCCTTACCACTTCCCTGTTCTGGTTTTGCCTTATACTGCTACACTGAGACTTTCCAGAACAAGGGGCCACACCTCCGTTCTTCTTGTACCTCATTTGATGTGTGGATTATGTGTTGGGTATTCCAGTTTTCTAGGCTAATATCCACTTATCAGTGAGTGCATACCATGATTGATCTTTTGAGACTGGGTTACCTCACTTAGTATGATGTTCTCCAGCTCCATCCATTTGCCTAAGAATTACATGAATTCATTGTTTCTAATGGCTGAATAGTACTCCATTGTGTAGATATACCACATTTTTTTGCGTCCACTCTTCTGTTGAGGGATACCTGGGTTCTTTCCAGCTTCTGGCTATTATAAATAGGGCTGCTATGAACATAATGGAGCATGTATCCTTATCACATGCTGGGGAATCCTCTGGGTATATGCCCAGGAGTGGAATAGCAGGATCTTCTGGAAGTGAGTTGCCCAGTTTTCAGAGGAACCGCCAGACTGCTTTCCAGAGTGGTTGTACCAATTTGCAACCCCACCAGCAGTGGAGGAGCGTTCCTCTTTCTCCACACCCTCTCCAACACCTGCTGTCTCCTGAATTTTTAATCTTAGCCATTCTGACTGGTGTAAGGTAAAGTCTCAGGGTTGTTTGATTTGCATTTCCCTAATGACTAATGAAGTTGAGCATTTTTTAAGATGCTTCTCTGTCATCCGAAGGTCTTCAGGTGAAAATTCTTTGTTTAACTCTGTACCCCATTTTTTAATAGCGTTATTTGGTTTTCTGGGATCTAACTTCTTGAGTTCTTTGTATATATTGGATATTAGCCCTCTATCTGATGTAGGGTTGGTGAAGATCTTTTCCCAATTTGTTGGTTGCCAATTTGTCCTTTTGATGGTGTCCTTTGCCTTACAGAAACTTTGTAATTTTATAAGGTCCCATTTGTCAATTCTTGCTCTGAGAGTATACGCTATTGGTGTTCTGTCCAGGAACTTTCCCCCTGTACCGATGTCCTCAAAGGTCTTCCCCAGTTTCTTTTCTATTAGCTTCAGAGTGTCTGGCTTTATGTGGAGGTCCTTGATCCATTTGGAGTTGAGCTTAGTACAAGGAGACAAGGATGGATCAATTCCCATCCTTCTGCATGCTGACCTCCAGTTGAATCAGCACCATTGGTTGAAAAGGCTATTGTGTTCTGATTTACTTATGTGTGTCTGTGCACCACATGCATGTATTGCCCTCAGAAGCCAGAAGAGGACATAGCACCAGATTCTCTATGACTTGAAGTTACAGGAGGGTGTTTGCAGCCATGTCAGTGTTGGGAACTGAGCCCAGATCCTCTGCAAGAGTAGCAAGTGCTCTTAACCACGGAGCCATCTTTCGAACACCATGAATTAGGAAATTCTTATTTCTAAGTTGTCTATTAAAAATTAGTGGCATTTAAGAAAATGCTGTTTCCATGATATGCACTTGCTGATAAGTGGATATAAGTCTAAAAGCTCAGAATACCCAAGATACAGCTCACAAACCACATGAAGCTCAAGAAGATGGAAGACCAAAGTGTAGATACTTTGACCCTTCTTAGAAGGGGTATCAAAATACCCATGGCTCAGAGCCAACCAATAGACTGGGCATAGGGTCTCCAATGGAGGAGCTAGAGAAAGGACCCAAGGAGCTGAAGAGGTTTGCAGCCCCATAGGAGGAACAATAATATGTACCAACCAGTACACCCCAGAGCTCCCAGAGACTAAACCACCAACCAAAGAGTACACATGGTGGGACCCATGGCTCCAGTTGCATATGTAGCAGAGGATGGCCTTTTCAGAAGACATCAGTGAGAAGAGAGGCCATTGGTCCTGTGAAGGCTCAATACTCCAGTATAGGTGAATGCCAGGTCAAGAAAGTGGGGGGGGGTATTGGTAAGCATGGGGGGGATGGGATAGGGGGTTTTGTAGGGATGATGAGGAAAGGATAAAATTTGAAATGTAAATAAAGGAAATATTTAATAAAAAAAGAAAATACTGTTTCTATTACATATCACATTGTGACTGTGGCATAAAAATGTGACAAATGTGGAATTTTGATGCAGAATTTTTATAAAATATACATAGTCTAACACACACATTTCTGTGTGTATGTATATATGTATATAGTATGTATGTGTATCTTATAGAAAGTTAAGTCACCTTGCTGACAATACTCTTATAAGAATCATAGACTAATGAAAACTTTAGTACTAGATATAAGAAACATCCTTTCATAGGGTTGTCAAAGTGATTCCAATATAGATTATCAATGCAACCTATGGATGCTTTCTGAGGGGTTGAGGGTGGGCCCATATTGCTGAAGATACCACACTCTGATAACACATAATCCAGATGATGCATTTGATTTGATCTGAAAGCTTTCTTGAGGTCTAGCTTCAAGGGTTCCAGGAAATGCTATACAAATTGCCAAGGGAGGGAAGGAATTCAACAGTCCTAACCCAGATGCAATGCCTATGGACTTCAACAATTTCAGCATGACAAGATATGCACGAAGGTGCAAGACATGTTTCTCACATGTCCATGGTAGACAACAGCTGCATAATTGAACTTCATGCTCATTCAACAGGAGTGAAATCATTCCCAGTACTGGAAACTTAGCAAGATTTCTGAGCCTAGTAAGGTCATGAGCTTTAGAAAAGAATCTACTACCTCCACTTTGCTAGAATAGTATAATTCTTTAATGCACTCTAAATCTTATCCTTAAACCCACAGGGAAGTGTAGCTATCACCTCGCATCAAAGAAGCTTCTCTTTACAACAAATGGAGACCATCACAGAAAAACCACAACTGGACACAATACAGAGATCAATAGACTGAGGAGTTCAGCTCAGACAGATATTTCTGTATCACAGCTCCTGCCCAGGGGACATCTTGAAAGAAATCCTGGTAAGATTGTAAGAATTAGAATAATAGAAAGTCTGGTGTGAAACAGCCTTTCCTAGTGAAGTCCGTATGAATAAGACCCGAACAATAGCAATATCAATGTTTATCTGGAATGGTAAATTTTCATGGTGTCCCACCCCTAGATGATTAATGATAGACAGCTGCTGACTGACTAAAGGAGAGTTAACTTCTCCTGGGGATCAGCCCCATTATTGCTTGTCCAATGTAGTGTGGCCAGCATTGAAATCATATATACACAAACAACAAAAACAGGCTCAGCAGATTCTCTCTCTCATGTGTGTGTGTGTGTGTATAAACCCACATGTATATGTATGTAACAAATATAATCAAACATAAAGATCTTATCAACTTGAGTAGTATGTGGGAGTGGGTAGTAACTGGGAGGTATGGAGGGCAAAATAGAAGGGGGAGTATTATAATTCTCTTTTAAAGAGTAAAATAAAATTATATATATATGGTTATAAACAATTCATTTTCATAATATAAAGCTACTCATACTAAAACAAAACAAATCAAACCAAACAAAAAACCCAAAACTTTGTGTTACTAGAGATTCAATCCACTGTCTTATACATGTTAGGCAATTGCTTTACTGTTAAGACATTTCCTTAGCACTCTTTCCATTTTCTATTTAGACACCTTCTGACTAGGTTGCCTGGTGGCTGGCCTTGAAGTCATTCTGTAGCTCAGGGAGGACTTGAACTTGTTTTTGATCCTCCTGCTTCAGCCTGTGCCACCAGTCCTAGCCTAAATTGATTTTAATACGGACACGGTGAATATGTATGTACAGTTAGCTCAGCATGCATTCATATTTAATAAAAAATATGCACTTTGGCTTTAGATTGGTATTTCCTGCCAGACTAAGAAGCCAGGTAATTGTAGTTTCATAAAATCTGAAAAAACACAAACCCACAAACAAAAGAGTAAAGGTCCTAGAGGAAAGACAACATCTTCATGAGATGATGCTGGGGAAACTGGATATCCACCTGTAGAAGAATGAAATTTGACTCATATATTTCACTCCACACAAACATCAACTAAAAACGGATCAAAGGTCTCTGTGCGAAAAATGAAATGCTGAAAATCTAAAAGAAATCACAGATAGTACCCTACAGATGTAAGTGCAGGACAAGGCTTTGCTTACAATTGATAAATGGAACCTCAAGAAATTAAAAGAATTCTGTACAGCAAATTAAAAAATAAAACTAAATGAAGAGGAAGTTCACAGATGGGAGACTCTTTGCCAGCTAGACATCTGAAATGGGATTAGTATCCAGAAGTCATGAAGAACTCATGAAACAAAGACTCAGGAAAACAAAGGCCCCACTTTCAAAATAGGCTACAGATCTGAGCAGAGATTTAAGAGAAGAAATAATATATAGCTTTCAAAAAGCCATAATCCTTAGCAATTAGGGAAATGCAGATTAAATCAACTGTAAGGTTTCATCTCATACAAATCAGAATGGCGAAGGTTAAAGCATCTGATGACAAGTACTGGAGAGGGTGTGGGAAAAAAGAAACCTTTATTCCCTTTATTGTGGAATTACAAGTGGTGTAGCTACTTTAGAAACTAGTGTGCAGAATTCTCAAAAAGCTAGAGATACTTGTTCAGCTATGTACCTTTCTGCTCTGTCTACAGTAGTTAAGAAATGAAAGCCTCATCAATATCTATCCAGTGATGAATGGACAACAAAAATGTGCATACTAGTCAGCTATGAAGAAAAATGAGATCCACAGGTAAATGGATAGAAAGCAGAAAATATTATATTGAGTGAATAACCAAGACACAAGCACAGTCTATTCTCTCATTCTCTGTTTTGCTCAGAAATGGCTTGTGAAACTAATGTGAAGAATTCTCAAACCGCTGAAAATAAATCTACCACATGACCCAGTTGTACCAGTCCTTGGCACATGGCCAAAGGTTTCAACATCATGTTCTAAAGATACTCGTCCTGCCATGTTTGCTCAGAAATGGCCTGCAAAGTCTGACTGGTCCAAGATAATGCAAGAATGATGTTGAGTCTCAACACAATAAACAGTAAAGTTGAACACACAAATTTTAACTGCCTTCCAGAACATTGATGCTTGCTTCAACACACAATTAGAGGCTCTCAGACTAATGTAGGGGGACTATTAGTTCAGGATATTTAAAAACATCTCTTTTTAAGTTAACTGAACAGAAGACAAAAAATACTGGCATTACAGAACTAGCAACAAATACTGGAAAATGTGTATAGCATGACTTACTGAGATAATACATTTAATGGCTTAAAATACCTAGCTACAATAATTACTAGATGCATCTATGAAAAAGGACAGTATTGTCTAACAGGAGTTGAAACAGGATAAATGTGTTACTATGCTAACCTGGGCATTATTTGTAATACCCCAGACATGAAGACAACCTAGATGTCAGTTGACAGCAAGTGAATAAAGACAATTCAACATATACAATTTGTAATATACAGCTTTAAATTTCAAGGAAAGTTTTCATTTGCAAGCTAGATGAACCTGGAGTATATTATGTTAAATGATGCTAGTAATATGCACAATTGAAAATCCATAGTAGTATAAATACAAGGAGTTTAAAATAGTCAAAGTGACTGAAACAAAATAAAGATGTGATTGTCATGAACTTGGATAGGGATAAGCAGATATTTAAAAAAGGGTAAAATGTTTGAATCACAAAGGATGAGTGTGTCAGAGGACCTAGCATCCAACACCAGGTCTAGAGTTAAGAGCCTTATATTGCTTGCTTAAATATATGCTTAGAAAGTTGATCTTACATTAAACATTCTCATACATTAAACATTTATGAGAGGAATAATTTTCCTCCTCTCATAAAGTAGGAGGAAAAAATTTTTAAAGAGGATCCATAGGTTCTTTAACGATATCTTCTTTAACGATACATTTTATTTTTATTTATATGTGTATCTCTGGGTTTATGAACACCTGCATTAGTTACTGGGGAGATCAGAAGAAGGCTTTGGGTCCTCTGTAACTGAAGTTACCAATGATTGGGCGCTGCCTGACAGGGGTACTAGGGATCAAACTCCAGTCTTCTGCAGGAGCAGCAAGTGCTCTTAACTGGGGATCCATCTCTTAAGCACCTGGATATGTTTATGTTATAAACTATATTAATTTCACAGGTATTTTTTATATTCAAGTTATTAAGTTGTAAACATTAAACATTTATTGCTTTTGGTATATAAATAATGACTCAATAAAGTGGTTTATGAAAATAAGACAATGAATTAATATAACTCATTACATCAATAGACTAAAGACAAAAATTATGAAGAGGTGGCTTAGTGGTTAAGAGCACTGACTGCTCTTTCAGAGGTTCTGAGTTCAATTCCCAGCAACTAGCCACATGGTGGCTCACAACCATCTGTAATGGGATCTGATGCCTCTTTCTGGTATGTTTGAAGAGATCAATAGTGTACTTAGATACATAGAATAAATAAACAAACAAATAAATCTTTAAAATACATTCATATTACTGTTATCAAAGAGAGAGAGCATTTGACAATGCCCAATTTTCATTTGAGACTAAAAAGGACTTTCAACAAATTTGAAATAGAAGTAGAATTTCTCAACCTTATTAAGAACTTTTACAAAAGTCCCATAGCCAATATCCTGTTTTCTGGTGTGACATTTGAAACTTTCTCTTCTAGCATCATACGGCAATGGAGTCTGTTTAACTACTACATTCAACTGTCATTCTAGAATTCCAAATTAATGGAGTCAAATAAGAAAAGGAAATGAAGTATATGCAAATTAGAAAAGAAAATATAAAAGTCTTTGTTCTCAAAATAACACACCTATCTATGTAGAAAATCTGGGAGAACCAGGGGAGAAAGGAAACATGTTAATATGCACCCCATTATCTTTTGACATATCAATACACAGTATTGAAAAAACCACATTGCAATTGCACCACCTCTACCAATAAATGAAAAAATAAATGTACAAATCTAAAAAATATGTACAAGGAGAAAACTGTAACATTCTGCTAACAAATAACCTTAAAATAATGGAAGAAAAGTATCTATGGTAATAGATAAGAAGACTGAATGTTGTTGAGATGTTAATCCTTAATTAGAGTTATAAATTTAACACAATTGCAAACACAAAGCACGTCTCTTTTGATATTGACAAGCTGATTGTAGTATTTATACAAAGAAACAAAATACCAAGTATAGCCAACTCAGAGTTGAAGGTGAAGAATAAATTCTTTTGGATAGGTCTGACCTATCGAACCTGTGAAATTATGCTTAAAGCTACAGTGATCAAGCCAGTATGTAGTTGGCAAAAGAATAGACAAGAAGATCAATGAATAGACAAGAATAGATATGAAAGCAAAGAAGTAGAGCTTTGTAAACACCATTTGTCTTTTTCAAAGGAACAACGGCAATATAGTAGACCAGAGGTTATCTTTCCATCAAATAGTCCTGGAACAACTAGAGATCCACTTTCAAAAATTGATCTAGATAGAAATCTTATACCATTTATACATATTAGTTCAGGATGGATCATGGACCAAAATGAAAAACTTTACATCATTTAAAGGTAAAAGAAAATCTTGGTAAACATGGGTATACTGCTAATTTTATAGATATAATACTGGAGTTTTGATCCATGAAGGGATGCATTGATAATCTGTATTTCCTTGGCATTAAAATCTTATGCTATGTTAAGGAAACTGTCAATAAAACAGGAAGATAATATACAGAGGTAGAAATTACTTATAAAAGATCAAAATATATTCTATGAAAATGTTTTTAAAAAGATACAGTGTACTTATCAAAGATATTCAAAGATCTCTTAAAGTTCAACATTAAGAAAATGAATATTTCAGGGACTGGAGAGATGGCTCAGTGGTTAAGAGCAGTGACTGCTCTTCCAGAGGTCCTGAGTTCAAATCCCAGCAACCCCATGGTGGCTCACAACCATCTGTAATGGGATCTGATGCCCTCTTCTGGTGTGTCTGAAGACAGCTTCAGTGTAGTCATATGCATAAAAGAAGTGATTCTTTCTTTTTTTTTTTTTTCAAATAAGTGATTCTTAAAGAAAAAAAAAGAAAACAAATATTCCAATGTAAAATGAGGGTAAGGCCAATGAGCCACTGCTGTGGTTACTTTCACAAAACCTGCAGGCAGGCTGTCTATTATTTCATCATTGGAGGAGGAAAGGATCATTGAGAAACTCTTAATAGCTAGTGGTAAACGGAGGAAGATGTATTACCTTATTTAGTAGTATAGCCACTACTAAATTGCCCATTCTTCAGTAAATAATCTCCCATCTGTGCTCATGCAGGCAACCCCAATTAATCTTGGCAGGTTATACACATGCACAGAAAAGAATGAGTGCATGAAATGGAATATGTTAAGAAGAAGAACGAATTTAAAAGGAAAAGGAGGAGGAGTGAGACAGGGTAAAATGAAGTGAAAAGAACCAAAAATTCACTATATATGTGCAAAGATTAGGAAATCAGTTTTACTACCAGCCAAAGAGTACACATGGAGGGACCCTTGGCTCCAGCTGCATATGTAGCAGAGGATGGCCTTGTTGGACATCAAAGGGAGGAGAGGCCCTTAGTCCTGTGAAGGCTGGATGCCCCAGTGTAGGGGAATGCCAGGTCAGGGAAGCAGGAGTGGGTGGGTTGGCGAGCAGGGAGAGGGGAAATGGCATAGGAGGTTTTCAGAGGGGAAACCAGGAAAGGGGATAGCATTTGAAATGTAAATAAAGGAAATTGTCCATTTCCTCCAGATTCTCCAGTTGTGTTGAGTATAGGCTCTTGTAGTAGGATCTGATGATTTTTTGGATTTCCTCAGTTTCCGTTGTTATATCCCCCCTTTCATTTCTAAGTTTGTTAATTTGGATACTTTCTTTGTGCCCTTTGGTCAGTCTGGCTAAGGGTTTATCTATCCTGTTGATTTTCTCAAAGAACCAGCTCCTGGATTCTTTGATTCTTTGTACGGTTCTCTTTGTTTCCAATTGATTGATTTCAGCCCTGAGTTTGATGATTTCCTGTCTTCTACTCCTCCTGGGTGAATTGACTTCTTTTTGTTCCAGGACTTTCAGGTGTGTCGTTAAACTGCTAGTGTATGCTCTCTCCATTTTCTTTTTGGAGGCACTCGGGGCTATGAGTTTTCCTCTTAGCACTACTTTCATTGTGTCCCAAAGATTTGGGTATGTTGTGCCTTCATTTTCATTAAATTCTAAAAACTCTCTGATTTCTTTCTTTATTTCTTCTTTGGTCAAGGTGTCATTGAGTAGAGTATTATTCAGCCTCCATGTGTATGTGGGCTTTCTATTGTTTTTGTTGCTATTGAAAATCACTCTTACACCATAGTGATCTGATAGGAGGCATGGATTAGTTCGACCATCTTATATTTGTTGAGGTCTGTCTTGTGACCAATTATATGGTTGATTTTGGAGAAGGTACCATGAGGTGCTGAGAAAAAGGTATATTCTTTTGCTTTAGGGTGAAATGTTCTATAAATATCAGTCAAATCCAATTGGTCCAAAGCTTCAATTAGTTTTACTGTGTCCCTGTTTAGTTTCTGTTTTCCCGATCGGTCCATTGAGGAGAAAATATCTAATTAAAAATGTTTTTAAAAAGGGAAATCAGTTTTAAAGGGGAAAGGACTTAGATTTATTATTTTTGTTTCTCCCCCAGAAGATAGATGAATGGCCAACACCATTAATTCTGGGAAAATGCAAATTTTAGCAATAGTGAAAAGTTAATTCATATGCACTATGGTGGCTATGCTATAAAAGAAAGTAACCAGTGCTGTTGAAGATATGAAGTTATTGCAATCCTCATATACTACTTTTTTGGCACTATAAAATGGATTATCCACATTGGAAATCATCCTACTGTTACAGAATTAGGAAGGTTAAGAAAGTAATAGCTAAAGGATAAGTAACTGTTTGCTGAGTTGAAGAAAATGTTCTGCAATTTGCTATAGAAATTTTTGCACAGATATATGATAATCATACAAAATAGTGTCACTGTGGTATCTTCACACACTGTATACAACATACTCATTGGTCTTTCTGATCCCTTTTCTTCCCTCCTCCTGGCCCCTTATAATACCTCTTCTACTTTCTTTGTTAAATCTCTATTCTGAATGTAAGAGGCAACTTGTGATATTTGTTTTTATGTAGCTGTTTTATTTTACTAATAGGATTTCTAGTCTCAAACATTTCCCTGCAAGCAACATGATTTCATTCATCTGTGTGTCTAAATAATACTCTACTGTGTATTGACACCACATTTTCTTTATACATTCATCTCTTGCTGGGGAGTTAAGGTGATTCTATAATTTTTATATTATGAATACTGTCACAATGAACGTGGCATGTAGGATCTTTAATGTATGCTGACTTTGATTCCCAGGCTAGTACAGCAAAAAATCATATTAGATTTTAGTTTCAGTTTTTTGAAAACATCTATACTGATTTCCACAGTGGTTACATTAATTTGTATTCCTTACGGTATTGTTTAGAGAGTCTTTCTTTCTACACATCCTTACTAGTATTTTACTTCGTTTTTGATGGTAGCCATTTTGACTGGAGTACCATGAATTCTCAAAGTAGTTTCAATCTGCATTGCTCTGATGGCTAAATATGCATACCACTTTCCAATGTTATTGTCCATTTGTAATTCTTGGATTCTAATTGTTTCATAGAACTATAAATATACTACAAGTCACTAAAGTGCTTTCTCTAATAGGGAAATTTGTGCATGTGCCATATATGAACCAGTATGCAATTTAAGACACTGTTAGCCTAAGAGCACATTGAAGGTATAAAAGGTGCAATTTAAATATTTAAGAGATGAAAAACACAAGTAATGAAGTGATTTCACTTCAGAAGATCAATGTCAATTATACAACAAAGAAGAAAAATTAATCCCTAGCAATATCTTTTTAAAATAATACAGAGAAACAAATGACAAGATCATATTTAATTATTTATTTATTTATTTATTTATTTGTTTGTTTGTTTGTTTTTTTTCGAGACAGGGTTTCTCTGCTGTCCTGGAACTCACTCTGTAGACCAGGCTGGCCTCGAACTCAGAAATCTGACTGCCTCTGCCTCCCAAGTATTAGGATTACAGGCATGCGCCACCACCACCCAGCAAAGATCATCTCAGTAAGAGATATAATTATGACTGAAATCACTGTAGCAGAAAAGGAAATAGTGCTGTCAAAGAAAATCTTTGAAATATAGTAGTTGAAATATATATCAATTTTATGAAATAAACAATATATATGTATTATGAACCTTAAGTATAGGAAACCTGAAGGGAACTATATCAAGAAATATCAGAATTAAATTATGTAGCATTAATGATAAACAGAGAATTGAAAGCAGTCACAAAACCAGAAATCTTAAGTTCTCAGTTAAAGGGATAGCTGAAGAGTTCTCAGAAGTTATAAAACAAGAAAGGCAACATTTTCATGTAATGTAAGTAATGAAAGGAAATTTTATAACCTAGAACACTATTCTTCAAATGTCTTTCAGAAATGAAGATTAAAAATAATTAGACTGAAAAATCTGAGTGATGTCACAAGCAGAAGAAATAGGAATGGAAGTCTTATAGCAAAAAGAAAGAGAATATAAAACTATGGATGTGTAACAGGGTATTATGAGAACAGAGAGTGGAAACTCCATTGGTATATCAGAAACTTCATTGGTATACTCAGTTGCTGGCTGTCAACTGGGCAGGATCCACAGCGTTGCAGAGACAAGGCTCTGGGCATGTTTGTGAGCAGTTAACTATTTTAGGCTAATAACTGACTTGGCATGACACACCATAAATATGAGCTGAGGTCCCGGACTGAATAAAAAGGGGAATAAAAACTGAGCACTCGGAATAATCACTCTGGCTCTTGGCTTGATGCAATGAAATAAGTTGCAAGAAGCTCCTGCTGCCACGGTTCCCTGTCATGATCGGGCCGTATCCTTGAAATGTGAGCCACAATAAACCATTTCCCCCAAATTGTTTTTGTTAGACTATTTTTTTCCACAGCAACAGGAAAAATAACTGATACAATATATAGACAGAAATATAGTTTTCCTATTTAAACCTCTTCAAATGTAATGGGAAATTTTAGCAAAAGCTTGAGATATATATAAATATAAAACCTTTGTCATTAATATTACAAAGCCTGGAATATGAAAAATGTGAGCATTGTATTTTTATTTATTTTGTTATTATATTATAGTAAATATATATATTATATTTCTGTACACATAGAAGGCATACAATTTCAATCTAAGGTGGAATGGGATGAGTTTGAATGTGCACTAAAAGCCATAAATTAAACATTATTTAAATTGAATTAAACATGTTAGTTTAAGTGAAACATTCAAAGCTGCACATAAACTTCACAATAAATAGTCTTATACATTTGTTATTTACAAAGGGTATCAAAAATGTGTAATAGAGGTGTGTACCACCTAATATTTGCCCAGAAAAATAGAACCAACAGGATGAAAAGTGTTCTGGTGATGACATAGGTGGAGAATATCCACTTGCTAATCAGTTACATCCTAGTGGCAATGATGTTATGGTTTTTTTCAACTTGACACAATCTGGACTTTCCTGGGAGAAGGGCATCTATGTATGCCTATCAGAAAATGATCTTGATTACATTTGATGGGGCCAAAGTTGCTCATCATGGGTTGTAGATCCACGGCTTGGATTTTGGACTGTGTAAATGGAGAAAGGGTGCAAAGCAGCAATATGCATTAATTGTTCTCTGCTTCCTGGTTGTGGATGCAATGTGACCAGACACTTCAAGACCTTGACTTTTTGACTTCTCACTATGATGGACTATGCTCTTGAACAGGGAGACAGAATCAACCTTTTATCACTCAAGTTGTGTTTGCCAAAGTATTTATCACTTCATCAGAGAAAGTAACTAAGCCGGGAGAAACATGTTAATTTGTTTGTGTAATGAAGCAACATCTAATACAGCAGCTGGAACTGGAGTTAATAACTTATTCAATTTACAATAACCTACCATTATTCTCCATGATCCAACTACCATTCATATAGGCCAAGCGGATGGTATTAATAGTGATGTGGTACAAATCACTACTCCTGTATCTTTCATGTCTTTGAAGACGACATTAATTTCTTCAGTTCTTTGAGGAATAGGATGTAGCTTTTGCTTTGCTGTTTATAGAGGAACAAATGGTTCTAGTGGCATCTGTTTGAACTTTTACATCTCAGTGTACAGGTCAACAAAGGAATGTGGTGATTCTTCCAACTGCAAAGTGTATGTATTTCAATTGTGTAATCTCAATTTTGAAAAAAGCTACCAGATGGGTTTGAGTAAAATATTATGTCTACTATGAACCAGTCCAGAGCTAAATAACTCTTTTTTCTATTTATTTTTTCTTTTATTTATTTATTTTATTATTCTTTTTTAGTTTTTAAATTAATTAATTTATTTTTTATTTTCTATATTCTTTGTTTACATTCCAAATGATTTTCCCTTTCCCAGTTCCCCCCTCCCTATAAGTCCCATAAGCCCTCTTCCCTCTGCCTGTTCCCCAATCAACCCCCTCCCACTTCTCTGTCCTGGTAATCCCCTACAATGCTGCATCAAGCCTTTCCAGGACCAGGGACCTCTCCTTCCTTCTTCTTGGGAATAATTTGATATGTGAGTCGTGTCTTGGGTATTCAGAGCTTCTGGACTAATATCCACTTATCAATGACTGCATTCCATGTGTATTCTTTTGTGATTGCATTACCTCGCTTAGGATGATATTTTCCAGTTCCATCCATTTGCCTAAAAAATTCATGAATTCATTGTTTTTAATTGCTGAAGTTGAGCTTGTTTATGTAGTGGATTGCATTGATGGATTTCCATATATTGAACCATCCCTGCATCCCTGGGATGAAGCCCACTTTATCCTGGTGGATGATCATTTTGATGTGTTCTTGGATTCGGTTGGCAAGAATTTTATTGAGTATTTTTGCATCGATATTCATAAGGGAAATTGGTCTGAAGTTCTCTTTCTTTGTTGGATCTTTGTGTGGTTTTGGTATCACTGTAACTGTGGCTTTGTAGAATGAGTTGGGTAGTGTTCCTTCTGTTTCTGTTTTGTGGAACAGTTTGAAGAGTATTGGTGTTAGGTCTTCTTTGAACGTCTGATAGAATTCTGCACTGAAGTCATCTGGTCCTATGCTTTTTTTGGTTGGGAGACTTTCTATGACCCCTTTTATTTCTTTAGGGGTTATGGGTCTGTTTAGATGATCTATTTGATCCTGATTTAATTTTGATCTTTTATATTTGATTGGTTATCTTCTTTTGGGTTTGATGCAAGAAGGTTACTATCTTGCATTTTCCAGGGTGAACTTTCCCTCCTTGTATTGGTGTTTTCCTCCTATCATCCTTTGTAGGGCTGGGTTTGTAGAAAGATATTGTGTAAATTTGGTTCTGTCATGGAATATCTTGGTTTCTCCATCTATAGTTATTGAGAGTTTTGCTGGGTATAGTAGTTTTGGCTGGCATTTGTGTTCTCTTAGAGTCTGCATGAGATCTTCCCAGGATCTTCTAGCTTTCAGAGTTTCTGGTGAGAAGTCTCGTGTGATTCTGATAGGTCTTCCTTTATATGTTACTTGGCCTCTTTCTCTTACTGCCTTTAATATTCTTTCCTTGTTTAGTACATTTGGGGTTTTGATTATTATGTGACGGGATGTATTTTTGTTCTGGTCCAGTCTGTTTGGAGTTCTGTAGGCTTCTTGTATATTCATGGGCATCTCTCTTTTTAGATTAGGGAAGTTTTCTTCCATAATTTTATTGAAGATATTTGCTGGCCCTTTAAGTTGTAAATCTTCGCTTTCATCTATGCCTATAATCCTTAGGTTTGGCCTTCTCAATGTGTCCTGGATTTCCTGGATGTTTTGGGTTACAAGCTTTTTGCATTTTGCATTTTCTTTGACCGTTGATTCCATGGTTTCTATGGTATGTTTGGCATCTGAGATTCTTTCTTCTATGTCTTGTATTCTGTTGTTCATATTTGCATCTATGGTCCCTGATTTCTTCCCAAGGTTTTCTATCTCCACCGTTGTCTCCCTTTGCGATTTCTTAGTTGTTTCTACTTCTATTTTTAGATCCTGGATGTTTTTGCTCAGTTCTTTCACTTGCTTGTTTGTGTTTTCCTGTAATTCTTTGAGAGATTTTTGTGTTTCTTCTTTTATAACTTCTGCCTGTTGATCAAATTTCTCCTGTACTTTTTAAAGTGATTTTTGCATTTCTTCCTTATTGGCTATTATTGTTTGACCCATATTCTCCTGAATTTCTTTAAGTGATTTTTGTGTTTCCTTGTAAGGGCTTCTAGCTTTTGATCATTTTTCTCCTGAATTTCTTTAAGAGATTTATTTATGTCCTTCATGTGTTCTTGTAACAGCATCACAAACAGTGATTTTACATCCAAGTCTTGCTTTTCTGGTGTGTTGGGGTATCCAGGACTTGCTATTAAAGGAGAATTGGGTTCAGGTAATGCCATATTGCTTTGATTTCTGTTAGTAACGTTTCTAAGTTTGCCTTTTGCCATCTAGATCTCACTGGTGTTAGTTGGTCTTGTTGTCAATGCAGGACTCACCCTTGCAAGATGCCTCCCTGCAGCCGGCCTCCAGATGCACACTGGCCCTGTGCACTGCTTGGGGATGGGCGTGTGGCCCAGGCTGCTTCTGTTCTAGAGGTGGTGACTGGAAGGCTCCCACCAGAGGCCTCAGGATGGATCCTCTGCTTTGCTGGGTCAGACAGACTCACCCGAGCAAGGTGCTTCCCTGTGGCCGGCCTTCAAATGCACCACTGGCCCAGGCTGCTTCTGATCCAGCAGTGGCAACCGGAAGGCTTCCGCCAGAGGCCTCCAGATGGATCCTCTGCTTTGCCGGGTCAGAGGGACTCACCCAAGCAAGGTGCCTCCCAGGGGACGGGGACTGGACGGGTGGCCCAGGCTGCTTCTGATCTAGAGGTGGTGACCAGAAGGCTCCCGCCAGTGGCCTCCGGATGGATCCTCTACTTTGCTGGTCAGAGGGACTCACCGAGCAAGGTGCCTCCCTCCAGGGTTGTTTTGATTTGCATTTCCCTAATAACTAATGATGTTGAACATTTCTTAAGGTGCTTCTCAGCCATTTGAAATTCTTCAGGTGCAAATTCTTTGTTTAGCTCTGTACCTCATTTTTAATAGGGTTATTTGGTTCTCTGGAGTCTAAAGAACTCTTGATACCTTGATCTCCAAGAAGCAACTACTCTGAACAGTGATGCTGTCAAAATTATGTCTACTGTGAAAAAAGTCCAGAGTTAAAGCACTATTGATTCCTGATCTAAATAAGCTAATACTCTGAACAGTGGGCCACATTGTCACTTTAAAACCCATGTTGGGATATATTCCTAAGGCATAAGTGCACAATTCTACTGAAAGAAAGCTATGGATTCTTTTTGGGAAGGTTGGGGGGAAGATTAACAGAATAGAATTTTCTAGCAGACTGAGATCTTTTATCAAGGGATCTACCTTCTTTGCCATTTGAGATGCTCTGGGTCTGTCAAATGATGGAAGTCAAGGAGTTCATTGACTCTGATTTTATGATTCTGGTTGGACATTATTGCTCATTTAACATGGGACCTTTTCAGTTACACAATGAAGCAATTGATTAGCCTTCCTGTGTACTTCATTTTTCAGGGTTTCTATAACCAGCTAGCTAATGCCGTAGGTTGCAGATGTCTTACCTGGATTGCTGCTTTGGCTCCATTGCCCTTTATATTAACTGCACTCATGCTTTGATGATACATGAGTGTTATACGTGCTCCTGGAACTCAATTACGTTCATCTTATTTACATTTTACAAGTCTGGGACTTCAGCTCCTAGTTTGTCCTACAAAGAAAGTCAATCCTAGAACGTGTCAGTGACACCAATAATCAACTTACACAGCCAGGGAGAATCATGTTTTCTAGACCTTTCAAGAATTGCTGAGGTGGTCTAAAATGATGTCAGCTTAAAAATTCTTGTCTCACTACACTTTTAGATCTCTTCCTCTACGTTAATGTAAGGTAGGTCTCAGACCTCTAATTTATTCACTAGATGTCCTTTGGTTCTTGTTTTCCCTCATCAACCAACCACACTTTTAGAAACTTTGCAAGCTCCACAAGGCACAACATTAAATGCAGAATCTCTCATAGCAAACTGACATAAGTGAATTTCTCCAGTCTTTCATTTTTATCCTATACCTTTAATGTGCATTGTAACATATGCTCCCTGCATATCTGACTAGTTACTGGCTGAAAAGCATGAGGGTTTTTGTGTGTAGATACTGAGGAGATTCAGAACTGCCTTCCCATATAACAGTTGGCCACAGGGGAGGGAGGCCATTGTATATTGCTTTTTAGGACATATAAGTTTAATTTTTAAACAAGGAGAGAGAGGTCATTCCCACTGAGAGTGTACAAGTCTTTCCTACCATTAAAGATTCATCAGAATTTAGAGACTTTTTGTGCTGAATTTTACAGTACCTATCTATGTATTTCCATTGGAAATTTCGGGATCCAATTCTGATATAATCAATGGAAAATAAGTAAATATCGTTCTCTTCAATGATTTTTTTTCCTAGACTACATGAGTTATGGCCTGCCTTTAGTGAAGAAATTGAGGATTGAAGGTACTTGGCAACCAGATAGTTTACCACAGGGAGGTTGTCCCAGTCATTTCCGTTATGGGATATTTCTGTTTCCATAGGAAAAGAAAGTGCAGAATTTCTTTCTCCCTGCTTAATTTTTCTTTTGTGCTAACCTTTGCTGCTCGTAAAATCTGTTCTAATTACAATTACTTTATATCTGATGGGGAGACAAGGATTTGTCTCAAATTAAAAGACCTAGACATCTGACTGCCACTGGATGTGGTAGAAAGACGGAAGCTTTAATAGGCACCTATGGTCTCACTCCCACTAGTTCTTGGTTTCTTCCTTTTTTTGGTAGAAGGGATGTCTATTTCTTTTAGGTCAACAGCTCAGTGCCATTAGAGACTTAACATACTAGAAATGGCTTTTCCCATCAATACTCATTATAGTTGCTACACTCATTTGTATCTCTATCCCTGGTGGCTATGTGGCATTTGAAATAATTTCCCTTCTTCTGTGATCCTGTATCTAGCACCTCGTTAAGAAGGCTGCATTATCATCGTTAGTATACACAACTAGCTCTTTTCATCCTGATGTTATACTCCTTTAAGTGATATTAATCTTCTTTTCCTACTGTCAGATTTCATGAAGAAGACTGTAAATCAAAAGGGTGGGTAAAGTGGCCCAGGGCAGTGGTTTGTCATGGCCCAGATGCCCATGTAATCTTTCTTCAACCTCAGTTCTCCCATTTAGAGTGAAAACGTTATAGCAATGTGGGCGGCGCAGGCTGTACTTGAGCAAAGGTGATTGATAAATCAATTTGATAAAGAAAAACCCTTCAGGGCTCCTGTGCATAATTTTCTAAGAACATGGTGGCAATCTATCACTACTAGGTACATCCATCAAATAAACAGGTGTGTAGTTTTTTTTTCCTTTCTCCCTGACTCCCATCTCCCTCTTCCTCCCTTTGCCTTTTTCTTTTAAATGAGTTTAGCTGCCACCTTTGTCATAGACAGAGATTCTCTTTTCTAGGCAATATAAAGATCTTTTCAAAAGCTTATAAATACCAAGCCCATTTTTCTCATATATAAGTACCCAAAAGGAACACTAAGGTTTCATTTTATCTGATAAATAATCCACATATTTTATTTCTAAAAATAAGAAAAAATCGATCAGCCTAGTGACTCCATGGACCAATTTTCTAACTCAGTATTTATCATCATTCTGCTTGCTGTTCTTAGCTTGGGAAGTTTAGCATCGAAAATCACAACTTACATAGTGGCAATCTGTGATATTAATCAAGTGAATGAGTATATTAAGGGTAGTGTTGGTATGGTCAGTTGGGACTCTTTTATATTACCACTTTTTACACTAAGAAAACACTTTGTGTTGGTCATAGAGGTGTCCACCTGGAATTCTAGCACTTAGGAGGCAGATACCTAAGACTTCCACAAGTTTGCAGTGTGCAGTATGTTGTAAATCATGACAGTCTTGCCTACATGGTGGATATAAGCCAGTGAGGATTATACAGCAAGAAAGACGCTGTCTTTTAAAGCCCAAAGTAATGCAAACAAAAAGTATCCAGCTTTGACCCAGGAACTTTTTTTGCAAGCAATCAGTATTATCATCCATCTTTATCTTGACTGTGACAATGGCATCATAGGTGCATACATATGCTACAACTTACTGAGTCACATACTTCAAACATGCAGAGTTGATTATACTTCAATTATATCTTTATATATCTGTTTCTGAGAGAATTTGAAGATAAAATTGCTTTTTTAATTGTGTTTTTTTTCCCTAGGTCAAACTGTCAGTGGTTAAGAAAACTGGTTGGGGCATTGGGAAGGCATGTGGTTCTGTTATTTCCTAGCTGAGTGCCTTTTGGGGTTCCTTAAAACAAACAAACAAACAAACAAACAAACAAGCAAGCAAGCAAACACTAAAATGCTTTGAGTATCATCTGAAGATAAGGACAGTAGTGAGATAACCTAACTCAACCATTCAGAACTAAATGAGATAGCACATCTATACTGAGAACATATAAAGCCTGAGAGAAATGGCAGGCAATTATTTTACTTGGACCTAGAATTTAATTTTTGTCTTGGTGAAAAGTGTACAGAATCAAAAGAAGCTGTTTAAAGCGTAAACTAACTCTCTCTCTCTCTCTCTCTCTCTCTCTCTCTCTCTGTCTGTCTCTCATAGAGAGGGGGGATAATACTATAGCACTGAACATGTCATTATGTGTAACATGGTTGAACATGGTTGGACATCTTCAGCGATAGAAGAGAGTTTATGTTGAGGGTGGACAGTACAAGTTTATGCTCTGAAATAATTGGAAATAAGGATTCTTTTGTATGTGCTTCTTAAATCAGATGATTCCAAGTTAGTATTGGAGCTATGAACATTTCTTCATTTAGAGGATTATTTTAAACTAAACTTGTGAAGACTTTACTCTTGTAAATCTTTCTATCAATAGCTCTCATCCTTCTTAATGCTGTGGGCATTTAATACATTTCCTCATGCTATGGTGACCCCCAACCATAAAATGATTTCATTGCTACTTCATAACTGTAATTTTTCTACTCTTGTGAATCATAATGTAAACATCTGATATGCAGGATATCTGATATGCGATTCCTGTGAAAGGATTGTTAAAACCACCAAGGTGTTGCAACTGACAGGTTGAGAACCACTTCTTTAAATCATGCAGTATAACAACTGTTAATATGGTACTTGCATTTTATTGGGGGATTATAAGTAATCTAAAAATGGTTGAAGGAATTTAGAAAGATATAGATGTGCTTCATACAAATATTGTATAATGTCATATAAAAGATGTGAGTATCCTTGATATTTGGTTTTTGGTTCCTGGAACAAATCTTCCTCAGGTACTGAGGAACAACCATACAAACAGTTGAAAAATACTTGATTCTGAACATGAATTGGTAGGCTGGATATGGATCTGACCCAGTAAGTACTTTCTAAACTGTCCTCCATTATTTGGTGTGTTATTGTACCATGCTCAAGTCAGCTTTGTATCAACAAAGATGGTGAAGTGTATGTGAAAATGGAAGAGGTTTACTGGGCCTTCTGAAAACTTGACACACCAATAGCTAACTCTGGAAGCTTTGGACAGTAAAATCACCCTGGCAATCTTCTGTGAAATCTTCCACCATATGTAGAACAAAGACAAAAGGGGACCCCAAGAGAAACTCTGCTGTGGAAATTACTGTGTGGCAAAAAGGCAAGTTCTGGGTAGGATGGCTTGTTCTCTAACAATCAAGGTATATTTCTTGGGTTTTTATTTATCAAATTGTATGCTGTCAAGAAACAAATTATCTCCTGTACTATCTTAATTTCACCATCTTTTAAATGTTGATTTTATTTTATATATATGAAGTTTTTGCCTGCATGTATGTATATTTAATATTTGCAGGTCTGGTATTCACGTAGACCAGAAGAGGGAATTGGATTCTCCAGAACTGGAGTTGCAGACAGTTGTAAGCCACCATTTAGGTGCTAGGAATCGAACCTCTGTCCTCTGGGAGATTAGCCAGTGTTCTTAACCATTGATCCATCTCATCAGCCCCAATTTCATCATCTTTGAATTTACTTATGTGGTTGGGTTGTGACTAGCATTAAGTGAGTTAAGAAAGCAAAGTGTTTAGAGCACAGGAGGTGCTCAAAAACTGTCAGGTATTACTATGTACTAGAAAAGCAAGTTGTATGAAGAAAATGAGGTTGGCTTTTGTTCAGTGCTGTATCCAAACATACGCATTACTGCCTGGTATATAAATGACATACAGTATATTTCAAAAAAATGTACCTAGAATCTAACCAGTTTTTACTGCCCTTCTGCTATCATCTGCTTTAGAGTATCCATATTCCTTTATTGGAGAAATCAAGAGAGCCTCCTAGACTTCTTGGATGCCCATGTCCTTTATCCCTTGCAACATGCAAGTCTCCTCCATCTTTCTTTCAGATAACACTCAAAGTGGTCTTTAAAGGACACAAGTTATATCATACTGTTTATCTATTCAAAGAACTTCCAAGGCTGTCTATTTTACTTACAGGAATGGGAATTTATTTTTAAATCTCCTATTACCTGTCTTCCAGATCTCATGTTTTTATTGTGTTTCTAGTTGCTCGTCAGTCTCATCACACTGGATCAGAATCAATTTGTATTTTTAGTATTTCTAGTCAATCATGTTGTTGCATACACGTAATTCTTCTAGTACTTGGTAGATTGAGATAGTAAGATTCCAAGTTTAAGGGCTATCTAATTTTTCAGCGTAAAACACTGTCTCAAAAATCTAAGAGCTGAACTTTTGAAATCACTTTGGAAGTTACTACAAAAAAACCCACTACCACCACCACCACCACCACCACCAACAAAAATAAATAAATGAATGAATGAATAAATAAATAAATAGAAGGAGGAGGAAGAGGAGGAGGAGAAAGGAATATTATAGGTCCACCCTTGAACACAATTCTAAAAGACTCTATGTCAATATACCACAAAGAAACATATGCATTCATGTTTATTGATGTATTATTACAATAGACAGAATGTAGAAACAACCCAGATGATCAGCAGCATATGAAGATATCGTGTTAATATACACAATGGAATTTTATTCAGCTTTAAGAAAAACTGAATCATGGTATGTACATGCAAATGGATGGAACATTTTTTTTTTTTTTTACTCTTAAAAAGGACAACATTTAATCGGGGCTAGTTTACAAGTTCAAAGGTTCAGTCCATTATCATCATGGTGGGAAGCATGGCAGCATCCAGGAGGGCATGGTTCTGGAGAAGGACCTGAGGGTTCTACATCTAGTTGCAAAGGGAACCAGGAGAAGACTGACTGTCTCCAGGCAGTTAGGAAGAAGGTCCCAAAGCCCACCCCCACAGTGATACACTTCCTCCAACAAGGCCACACCTCCTAATAGTGCCAAACATATTCAAACCGCCACAGCAAGGACGGAGGAAGCCCAGAAAAGAGAAGAGGAATCTGTCCGATGCTAAAGGGCTGTGTTCGCTGGACCTCAGCTTCCTTACCTGCAAACTGAGTGGGAGATTCGGGCCAACAGAGCTCTGAAGCATTTGGAACAGGAATGTGTTCTGTGCTAATCCACTAATTCCCTGGGCCTGTCTCTTTACTCAGCATCTCCATCACCAACACATAAAAGCAGACTTAAAGAGCCTCTCAGTCTCTGGCCCCTTCCTGAGCTTTTAGCATAGCCTCTGTGAGATGTTTGGTATTTGTTTCTTCTGAGGTTTCAGGACTGTAGTTTCTCACCCCTTCCCTAGCCCATCAGGATTTCCTGTAACCCAGTGGGAGCACTTCATAGGCCTATGTCTAACAATCTCCCCAAAGGCTTCTTCCCAACCCACCTGGGTTCCCGATCTGGTTGCTACAATGGTGCTATACCTTTCCTTTGCTCCCCAACCAGATGTCCACGTGTCTATCTTTATAACAGCACCTGTACCATTTTAGGAAATAATTGGCCATAGGAAATGTTCCTATCATTGTTAAAGAAAAAAAAAACTCATTCAAAAAAAGTTTCTTGCCTAAATGGATGGAACTTTAAATTATTAAGTAAAATAAGCCAAACTCAGAAAAACAAATGCTATATATTTTCTTTCATACACAGAACTTAGGTTTAGAATTGTATTTATATATGTGTACTTGTATGTGTGTCATGAATCTACAAGGGAATCATGATATAATGCTATGTAGACATAAGATATGAATATGATGATTTAATATTTATATAAGCACTTTTTATAATGTGTTACAGAATGAAACAAACTACAGCTGGAGATGTAGCTCAGCATATAGTTTGCATAGCTTAAGGCTGTAGGTTCAACCCTAAGCACAGTAAACAGACTACAGGATCGGGAATAAACAATTTCATATTTTCAGTTTATTTATGGGAAGAAAACTGAAAGGTCTGGCCTCCCTCTTGCATTTTAGGTGCAAAACTATAAACATTTTATTATGTTAAAATACTGTTTTAAAAAGTGGGGACTAGAGAGATGGCTCAGTGGTTAAAAGTACTGACTCTTCCAGAGGATGTAGGTTCAATTCCCAGCACCGCCAATGTGGCCCACAATCTGTTATTCAAGTTCTAAAGATATGATGCCCTGTCCTGAACTCCAAAGGTACAAAGCATGCTTGTGGCAACACAGATATGCATGCAGGCAAAACACCCATAATACATAAAATAAAATAATTTTTAAAAATTAAAAGGGGAGATAATGAAAGGGAAATAAATCTTATGGAAAAAGCATAAAACAAGAGTTTACATGTGACATGAAAGCCAATAAGGGAAGGGAAAAGAAATTGACAGTGAGCTGCTGAGGGGATGGGGGCCAAGGAGAATGTGAAAATCAAAATAAAACAAAATGATACAGAAGGATCAAAATGGAAAAATACTATAGGGAAACCCATTACTTAGTATGGTAACCTAAATGTTAGTTGAAGAGAAAACAAACAAAGCACCCCAGAAGGGCTTTGGATACAGCTCAGTGATAATAAGGTACACGAGAGCATGTTAGCATTGAAAAAAACACCAAAGCCGGGCGGTGGTGGCGCACGCCTTTAATCCCAGCTCTTGGAGGCAGAGGTAGGCAGATTTCTGAGTTCGAGGCCAGCCTGGTCTACAGAGTGAGTTCCAGGACAGCCAGGGCTACACAGAAAAAACCAAAACCAAACCAAACCAAAACAAAAAACACCAAAAACCAAAAAACAAAAAACCAATAAAACAAACTATACTGTCCCTTACTACTATCTTCTTAATATAAGGACAGAGAAAGAGGAGGGAGGTGATTGGAGAAGGGATGGAGAGAAGAAGGTTTATGGGACATATGGGGAGGGGGGATCCGGGAAAGGGGAAATCATTTGGAATGTAAACAAAGAATATAGAAAATAAAAATATTAAAAAAAAAAAAACATTTACAAGACTCAGTGAAGCAGTATTCGGTAAAACCAGAACGGGGAAGTGGGAAGGGGTGGGTGGGAGGACAGGGGGAGAGAAGGGAGCTTACGGGACTTTCAGGGAGTGGGGGGCTAGAAAAGGGGAAATCATTTGAAATGTAAATAAAAAATATATCGAATAAAAAAAAGAATAAAGTTTCCAGATGTAGTTTAAAAAACAAAACAAAACAAAACAAAAAAACAAAACAAAAAAATCATTTACTCTAACATAATGCCATTCCAAGTTTGGTCATATTTCATCTTGATTATGCAAAAGTGGAAAAATGACCTTTTTTTTCTTGTAATCATTTTGGTTGCAAAATCTGAGATACTAAAGATTTTGTAGGGCTAATATTTTTAATTTAAATATAATTATATCACTTTTACCCATTCTTCAATCCAACTCCTCTCTTAGCCCATTTCATTCCCTTTCAAATTCATGGCCTCTTTTTTGCATTATTACTGTCTCACAAACACATGCACACATACATGCATGCATGTGTACCCCGCCCCCCCCCCCACACACACACAACTTAAGTAACAGAAACTGAAAGCTATTGGTAACAATGCTGAGGTTTTGGATTATTATACTTTGTGAACTTATAGCTCCAAATGAAATGTAATTCATAGATATTTGCTCAGAGATAAGAATTTATATTCTGAAAGGGAAGGGACATAAACAGTAGGAAGGCTTGAATTTATGTTACATCCATATAACCATATGAGTCACAATGAGATTTAGTTGGGGGGGAATTTTTTGTTTTCTCAAAGTACCGGTTCTCCAGAAACAGTGCTAAAAGACTCCAGTTAAATGGGTAAGGCAGACAACTCTAATCTGCTTCTTTCCAGCCCAAATCTTAACAAGAAACATGGGGAAAAGGAGCAAGGTAGTCAGTCACCCATAACTGATGTCTAGGAGGAGAGGGAAGAAAGCAAGTGAGGGTTACCTGTTCCTAAATTCAGCTACAGCTATATTTCTGAGGTGCAAAAAAAAATGTCCTCAGATAGTGTGATGCTTTGTATATAGTTGGCCCAGGCTGTGGCACTATTAGGAGATATGGCCTTGTTGGAGTAGGAGTCTCACTGTGAACATGGGCTTTAAGAACCCTGTCCTCGCTGCCTGGAAGCCAGTATTCTGCTAGCAACCTTCAGGTGAAGATGTAGAACTCTCAGCTCCTCCAGCCCCATGCCTGCCTGGATGCTGCCATGCTCCCACCTTGATGATGATGGACTGAACTTCTGAGCCTGTAAGGCAGCCCCAATTAAATGTCCTTTATAAGAGTTGCCTTGCTCATGGTGTCCCTTAGCAGCAGTAAAACCAAGACAGATATCTCAGTAGTGATAACCACCACACAAATGCAGCCTCCCACCAAAGGAGCCATCTTGTCTATCAAGGTGGGATCTACTGCGCTCTCGGGCACCATATTCTTTCCTCATGGGCACTATTGTCTCCAATGAAGTGTGCTTTTGCATGTCTCTGTAGCTCTTCTCTCATTGTCCACATCTCCTTATTATGCCCCTTCCTCATTCTTTTGGATCACCTAGACTGTGGCATACAAAAGGCAGCACAACTCCAAATCACTTAGAGCTCAAGGAACCTATTGGCTGGAATTTTGATGCAGAACACACGAGAGTTGAGGTTTAATTAGGACCACCATATGCAGTAACATGTTCTAAGACTTTAAGACTCATGGCAGTGTATTTTTCAAAATTTCCAAAAGTAGGACTTCTTGCATGACAGAAACATTAAAATAAAGAAGGGACAATGTGCTTTAAACAATTCATTTGTTTTACTATAATTCCAATTGCAAGTAGGCAATTAATCAGGGTGTCTCTGTGTAGCATTTTGGAATCAGGGAGAAATTGGAAACATGCATTAGGGCCAACACTTGCATTCTAATATGCTTCAGTGCAAACAAAATCATTAAAGGGAAGAATCCTTCTACTCTATCTAATCCCCTATTTTATGTCAGAGAGTTCAATGAGAGCTTCCAAAACAAATCAAGTTGACAGTTGTCCACTCTCCTGTGCAGCTTTGTAAGACTCAGTACTCATTGCGCACATTTATAGAAAGGCCAAAGGGCCTACTGACACACCAGTATGGAGAGAGGTGCTCCATATAGAGTGGTGAGAAAAAAAAAAAAAACGAATGTTGTTCCTGCTTTCTTGGATGCTGTGATCTCATGGTGAAACTAGCATAAATTAAATGATTGTATAAATGAACATGGAATTATGAACTGAGATATATACATTGAAAGAAAGTCTCCCAGTTTGAAGAATGCATATGCAATAATAGTATATTAGGTCATTTCTTTATTACTTTGGTAAAGTCCTTTACAGAAGTAACTTAGAAGAGAAATAGTTTATTCTGGACCACATTTCAAGAATATAGTCCCATTGTGGTAGGAAGTCATTGTGGTAGGAACCTAGGATAGCTGGTCACATTGAATTGATAGGAACCAGATAGTGATGACTGCTTGTATTTAGCTTATATTTTCTATTTTATTCATGCCAGAACCTCAGCCTATGCAATGACACCATTCACATTTCAGGTGGGTCATTCTAGGTCAATCATTAATTAATCTAATTTAGATAACCCCGCACAGATACTCCTAGGGACACGAATTGATGGTTAATCAAGATTTACCATCCCAACTAGGGGATTAATGAAGGCCTCCACAAAGAAATATTGCTTAATCCAAGCTTTGAGATTTATGGGACCCATTAAGACTTACAGGAATTATCAGTAAGAATTGTCGTCTAAGAAAGAATAGCAGGTCCAAGGTTCTTCGGATAAGTAGAAACAAGGCCGGAGCAGCTGGAGTACAGAGGACAAAGGAATGATGGGAGATTTGGTTGTAGTTTGACAAGGGTGTTTCTCAATAGGACAGCGCATGTTTTAGAGTATGACAGTTCTATTTGTGCCCAGAGGTTGCATAGGCAAGATTGAAGGCCTTTACACACTAAACGTCCCCTTGGTATTTATGACAACCCAAATGTTCCTAAATTTCCAAGTACTCTGAACTAATAGTTGTTGAATGCAAAGAATTTATAGTTTTGTCTTAGAAGCCAGAGGATTCAGTAAGACATAGTTTAAGTGAAAGGAGAAAGAAAAAAAGTCTTTCCAGATTCTGAAAAGATTATTCTGGCTACAGTGAAAAAATAAAGCTTCTTTAGAGACCATTCCTGAAGGCAGGCAGTGACTCAGCCCTGTCATCTCAGCCCTAGAGAAGTAGCAAAAGAGCTGTGAGTTCTAAGCTAGACTGAGCTACATAGTGTTATACTGACAAAATAGTAACACAAAATGCCAGCTCCACAGGAGGGAACAGGCATGCAGAGGTAATCAGACAGGCTCTCACTCAGCAAATATTAATAGTAAAGTTTTAACATCTTTGTAATGGCAGCTACCTATTCAGTACTTTGTGTGAGCCATTTGGGTGGTATATGCCTTATATCAGTTACTTTTTAAGGCATAATCTTAGCTTATGGTACATAAAATACCATCCCATGACAGACAGATGAGTGAATGAATGTAGCCTTAGAGATTAGTGTGTTCCTACTGTCATATACCAGATTGATAATGGATCTGTCAGACTTATTTGACCCTAGAATACATGTTCTTAATAATTATGGGCTACTTGTAATTGTTATACTACCTTAATAAAGGCAGAGTTTGGAGGACACATGAGGAGAGCCGAAAAGCCTGGCTGGAGTATAAGAACATTTGTTATGGAACACTTTGCACAGCCAACACAATCAGTATGAAAATCCTGAGCGAGGAGCTGGAGACATGTCTCAGTAGGAAAGAGGACTTGCTGTGCAAGTATTAGGGTCCCAGTTCAGATACAAGCACTCATATCAAAAACCTGTATCCCCAACATGGAAGGGTGGGCAGAGACAGCAGGATGCTCGAGGCTTGCTGCACCAGCCAAGTTCCAATTTTAGTAAGAGTTCCTGTTTTAAGAGAATAAGGGAGAATTCTATCTCTCTATCTCTCTGTCTCTCTGACTACTTCTCTCTCCCTCCATCCTTGCTTTTCTCTCTCTGTCTCTTGTACTCTCTCTTGTTCTCTCTCTCTAATACACAACAAGCATGCTCACACACAGGCACACACATACAAACAGGCATACACACACATACACCCAGAGGAAATACACACACACACACACACACACAGAGAGAGAGAGAGAGAGAGAGAGAGAGAGAGACAGACAGACAGACACACACACACAGAGAGAGAGAGACAGACAGACAGACACACACACACACAGAGAGAGAGAGAGAGAAAGAGAGAGAGAGAGAGAGAGAGAGAGAGAGAGAGAGAGAGAGAGAGAGAGAGAGAGAGAGAGATCGCTCACAGATACAGACAGGTACACACATCTAGGGATGGCAGGATATCCCAGTGGTTAAAATCACTTGCCCCCAAACCCAATGAACCGAGTTTAATTCTGAAGAGCAACAAAATGAAAGGAAAGAACTAATTCCTACAAGTTACCCTGACTTCCACATGCACACTGTGACAAATGCCATCTTCCCAAACAAACAAACAAACAAACAAAGAATTTTAAAATTCTGAGTCCTTGAGAATAGGAGGGTAGGAATGAGAAAAGAGTGAAGAGGGATGAAAGGACGCTGCAGACAAACTTATACTTTTAAAGTTTTCCCTGGGAAGTATGGCAGTATATGCCTGGGACACTAGTCCTTTGGCAAGCTGAGGTGGGAAGGACACGAGTTTGAGGCCAGTTTGGACTACATAGAGAAAGTCTATCTCACAAAATAAGATAAGACTAAAACAAAAGCAATAAGAATAAAAAGTCATATATGATGATGTCACAATGAAGCCTTTTATATTTTGAAAATTAATTTACAAAGCAGGCTAGGGTTCAGTAGTAGAATACCTATTTGACATGCGAGTCAGTCCCTATTTCAATTGCTAGTACTGCCTGAGCAAACACCAACCAAAACCAGGTCACTGTCAATTGCAATGAGGCCTGGAATCTTCCCAAAGGCCAACGTTAATATAATCACTCAATACAAGTGATCATATGGAAGATTATAGAAGTGTGACCAATAAGAAGTGTGACTTTGCGATCTGGAATTGGACTCCCCCTCTTTTTTCTTTGCACTCTCTTTCTTTGATTTTTTTTTCATGCCATCCTGGGAATCGAACCCAGAGCCTTGTGCACATGAGGTGAATTTTCTCCTATTGAGTTACATCCGTAGCCCTTGAACTACTGCACTGAGGAGCAGTGTTGGGGTCACCGCTGAAAAATGAAAGTGTTCTGTGTGTGAAGGTTGTGGGGGTATGCATTTAGATGCTTCTTGAACATTTCTTCAACATTTCAATAGTTTTTACAAATGAATGAAATAAGTGATTATTACTATAGTGTCCTCATCACCTCCTAACTTTTTATACATATTCACCCCTGATTATATACAAAATAAGGACTGGTAGTAAGTGATTGTCAATCAATAAGAAGATGATGAAAGGTGCTGTTCTATGGGACACAAATTCAAAGTCTGTACTTCCTCTAGGTGTTAGAGTTAGAGAAATGACTTCATTTATGGGAGACAGTTTCATTCGGAGAGAATGCAAAACTAACTATAACATGAATGGCTTCGATGGCTTTGTATTCCAGAGGGAGTAAGAGCTACAGCAAGTGTAATCAACAGGAACACTGAACTCCATAGGGATGCAGAGCACGGAATGCTCATCCTCACCAGGGAAAGGAGGTGGGAAGTTAAAGAAGACCTTGTCTTGAATGAGGGAGGTGGACAGGTCAGGTTTTGTAAGAGGAGTCTCCCAGGCAACTTCTTTTCTACATATGCTGTTTAGAGCAGCAGCAGGAGCAGCAGCACTTAGGGATTTGTTAGCAACTCAAATCTCAGGTCCACCTTAACTGTGGAAAAATCTGGGGTGGAACTGAGCACAGCCAGCTCGCTTTGGCTTTGTTTTAACAAGTTCTCTGGGGGATTCTGCCGCCTGCCTGCTCACAGTTGAGAACCCCTGCTGTTAGCAAAGAGGAAGAGAAAGAGGAGCCATACTAGGTCAAGGAAACAGCGTGAGAGTTTTCTGTGAGATGAAGGTAGAGGGCGCCTCTGTGGGCTGCTAAGGATCCTTAGAGGTCAGAGTATGGTGCGTGGATAAAGGAGACATGAAAATGAACAGAGTGCTACTGGGGGCGTATGCACTTCATGTTTTATTTTATTTAAGCTTCATTCAGTAATAGCTTACATAGAGGTTTTTAAGGAAGATTGGTGACATGGAGACCTAGATATTGACTTAGAAGCTATTATTTTCATCTTACCTATTGGTTCTTTCCCCCTCCTGAAACAATGAATAGAATAAGCAGCCAAAATGGACCCTGCAGGTTATATTTATTATCTGTGTATATCTATGCACATGTATTCATGTATGACACAACAATAATCAAAGATAAAGAGGCTATCAATTTGAGAGCGGGGGACATGAGACAGGTTGAAGTGGGGAGACCTAGGACAGTCTAGAGGTGGAAAGGAAAGGGGGAAAGTGATGTAACTCTGTTTTCACTAAAAATGTATAAAAAATTAAAAAAAGAGAAATGTGTGGGGACTTGATATTACCAATTCTGGGTATTCTTTCCTAAATCCATATATTCAGCCTTAATCGGTTTTGAGGGCACCTCAGCAATGATTCATTTCATATTTTCACAGATGGTTTTGCATTGCAAGCTGGGTAGAGACTTTCTTTTCTAAGAGAAGGATAACATACCTTTGTAAGTGTGTGGAAGGAGCAGTCCCTTTTATGGGATGCAGACTACTTTATAAGAAAGAACTTGATTTAGACTCACGGTTCTAAGGGTATAATGTCTAGACACTTCATATGGTATAGAACTTATTGTTGTGATGGCACAGGGTATCCCCATGGTGAGAGACAGGAAGTACATACGTGTTATGGTCTCTAGTGCTCTTTCATAAAGCCACTAGTATTCAATCACAGAGTCTTCCACCCTGATGAAATTATCTAATCTTCTCTTCTGAAAGGCTCCACTTCTAAACACCTGGTCAGATAAGTTTCTATCCTCTTAATCCTAACATGACTTTGGTAATTAAACTCCTGCATGAGTTGGGGATGAGAACAAATTCTCTGGTCCCACAAGGATGACCACTGCTGGCTGCTGTTCTTCTCAAGGCCACTGGGGTGTGGCAAAGGACTCATACAAAAATCACTGGGGCAGTTCTTCATATATTGTGAACCACTTCCTCCTTGACTACTCTGTGAATGACATCAGCAGATCAGGATAAAACTTTGCTGTGAGATTAAAGTTGATTTTTTGATGCAATAGAGGTGGGGCATCCCAGAGTCTAGACCATGCTCATCTGAAATCTGTGTAGCGCCCCCCAAAGCCTACCAGCAGGAGAATGGATAGCCTTGCAAGGGAGGCGAGGAGTTCAACTCCTGAAAGCAAGTTCGCTGAGCTTCTTTCCTCAGAAGCCATACTTGGCAAACGCGCTGCCTCCTCTTAATGGCTGCATCTGTAGCTTCTGCTGGCCCATTTGGTTTCTCCCACACTAGGAGACAATATGTATGTGAACACAGCCAAAAAGCCTACAAATTATGATCCTCTACAGCCACTGAAGGTTATCTGTCAGGTACAGGAGAGGGATGAGCGAAGACATGACAGGCCACGGTGTAGTATGTGAATCTAGCCAGCAATGTAGCTAATTAGATTGGAACAAAGATGAGTGACAACTAGAAAGAGGCAGCTCTGTAGCAACAATAACCACAAGCCATAACATTAGCATTGAATATCCTCTGAGCATTTATCAGGGGTCAGGCACTTTACTCAGAGATGTGTGTGTGTGTGTGTGTGTGTGTGTGTGTCTGCTGATCATCTCATTTAACATTAGGATAAGGATATATTGGTATTCTTTTTGGGAAGAAGTAGCTTCAGAAAGGTTAAAGTTTTTATCAAAGCTATAAAGGCAGGGATATCAAAAGAGCTTTAAAAGATATCGGTTTACATCCAGAGTGTGAGCTATTAACAGCTTTGCTGTTATTAGTTATGACAAAATGATCCACAGGTGTAGAATGGTAGAACTTATGTGGGATGCATCGATGATTACATAGAGGCTGTAGCTAGAGGGCCTTGAAGGTCTGGCTGAGGGGTTATAGTTCTATTCTGGACGTACTGAAGAGACATTAGACACATAAAGAAATTATTTTCAGAAATAGAAAAGAAAAAGTACTCACAAGATGGGCCCAAATAGGGAGAGCCAGGCACTAATGGCTACACAACTTACAGGACCAAGTGCAAAATGAAAAACTAGGGCCCAGTCTTTGAGACTTTGAAAGTGATACTACTAGAGCTTTAAGCCAAACATGAGTGCCCCCATGAGGTTTTTCAGAGAACATGTCCACACAGCCAGTCCTAGAGACAGAAAGCTAGTGGAGAAGGCACAGAGTACTGGGAGGTGGGAGTCTGGTGAATGAATTCTGGGCATGGGGGAGTGGACGGATGCTATGAAGAGAATGTGAAACTAGAACCAACAGGAAGATGTGAATGTCCCAGTCCCTTCCACTTCCCATGCTTTGTGATCTCTGAGATCAGGTCTGCATAACCGAATAGAATGACTAGGAGAGGAACTGGCTTAAGAAGCAAAGTTTGCTTTGGAAATGTTTCCATGGTTCCTTCTGCATAAGTGGTATTCAGGTGACTGCAAATGTGGTTAGTTCTCACTGGAGATTACCCAGAAAGTGATCTAATCTCTTGCTTGGTCATGAAGCTATGCTTTATTTCATCTGTCCAAGGAGAAGGATTTACTGTTTTTTTCTTTTCTATATTCTTTATTTACATTTCAAATGATTTTCACTTTCCTGGTTCCCCTCTCCCCATAAGTCCCATAAGCTCTCTTCCCTCTGCCTGTTCCCTAATCAACCCCTCCCACTTCTGTCCTGGTAATCCCCTACAATGCTGCATCAAGCCTTTCCAGGACCAGGGACCTCTCCTTCCTTCTTCTTGGGAAACATTTGATATGTGAGTTGAGTCTTGGGTATTCAGAGCTTCTGGGCTAATATCCACTTATCAGTGACTGCATTCCATGTGTGTACTTTTGTGAATGAGTTACCTCACTTAGGATGATATTTTCCAGTTCCAACCATTTGCCTAAGAAATTCATGAATTCATTGTTTTTAATTGCTGAGTAGTATTCCATTGTGTAAATATACCACATTTTTTGTATCCATTCCTCCATTGAGGGATCTTCTTTCTTTTTTCTTGAATATATTCTTAATTTACATTTCAAATGCTATACCCTTTCCCAGTTTCCCCTCTCCCTGAAAATCCCCAACCCATCTTCCCACCCAGTGACTCCAAGAATATGCTCCTCCACCCAACCTACTCCCACCTACACCCCATCATCATTCTTCCTATGGGGCTGCAAACCCCTTCAGCTCTTCCTGTCAGCCTTCCAGCTCCTCCATTGGGGATCCCATGCCCAGTCCAATGGTTGGTTGCTAGCATCTGCCTCTGAATCTGTAAGGTTCTGGCAGAGCCCCTCTAGAGACAACCATTACAGGCCCCTTTCGGCACATATTTCTTATCATCCATAGTAGTGTCAGAGTTTGGTGACTGTTTATAGGATATTTACTTTATTTACATTTCAAATGTTATGCCATTTCCTCATTATCCTTCAGAAAACCCCCTATCCCATCCCCCTCCTTCTGCTTGTCAACCCCTCCCCCAACTTTCCTGACCTGACATTCCCTTACTCTGGGGCATGGAAGGAGAAGGATTTACTTAAAGATCATTCCCTAGGTGGACATGTTCTCTTTGAACTAGAAAGTGAACTCCAACATGGGCTCCATTTAGAGAGCACAGTATGAACTTCTTCCTACCTGCAGGTCTAGGAATATGTTGCTGATTATTTCCGTTTCAGGAGAGTAGGGTGACATAGCAGATGAACAGTGTTGCTTTACTTTTTCCATGGTTTCCCCAGAAACTCTCTGATCCTTTTCTCCCTCAACTACATTCCAAGGGCACTCTAAGGTGTCTTTGCATTGTTTTCTGTTTAGGTCACTAAGAGGAAAGGACAATTTGATCTCACAGGAATTGGGGAGATTCAATGCATACTGGCAGATCTGTTAACAAACAGTATTATTGCAACTTCTTATGTAAGGATTAGAATACAGCAAATCTACCAACCATGACCCAACCATCTGCACAGTAAAGCGATTTAAAGAAGAATCTTTCATAAAATAGTCTCGTTATATCCCATATTTGTCTCATATTTATGAAGAATCATTTTCTATTCCAAATGAGAACTTAAGAAAAAAAATGAACCCTCTACGTCATCCATGGTGAAACTTTTCAAAACATATACCTGTAATTTAGTCTCCTGATGATGGGGCCTAGGATTGTTCATAAGTATATATAGATATAATAGATGGATACTATTGTGGTTTAGATGAGAAATGTTTCCTAGAGGCTCACGTTTTTAACATCTGGTTACTAGTTGGGATTCTCTAGGACTGGCGGCCTTACTGGAGGAGGTATGGCACTGGGGGCAGGTTTTGAGGGTTTAGCCTTGCTCTACTTTCTGCTATAGCTTTCTGTGTCCTATGTGTGGTTGAGATCTCTTGGTGTCCTCCTTTGGCCGGTTGCTGCTTTGCCTTCCTCAGTATTATGGACTCCTCCAGAACCACATGTCAAGACAAATTTTCTATAAGATGCTTTTGGTCATAGTGTCTAATCAAAGCAACAGAAAAGTAACAACAGATTATACTTTCAATTGAGTACTTTTAAACAATTGTATTTTATTTGTTCCATGAGATGTGTGGAGGTCAGAGTTCTCTCCTTCACTATGAGAATTCTGGGGATCAAAATCAGGTTGTTAGGTTTTGTGGCAGTGCTTTTACCACTGAGCCATTATCCTGGCATTTTGTATTTTAAAAGAGATAATCACATTGTAGTAGAAAACCTTCACTTGACCTTTTATTAACTATGCAATTTTTGACCATTTACTTCTCAAAACCTGTTTGCTCAATTACTCAATAAATTATTGTTATCAAATGAGCTAATACCTGCTTGGTTTTTGTTTTGTGTGTCTTTGAGACAGGATTTCACCAATTAGTCCAAGCTATGCTGAAACTAGAAACAGCCCAAGCTGTCCTTGAACTCACAAGCTTAGCTCCCTCCCTGATTGCTGGTACCATGTCCGGCTTTAAATGAGTTAATGCCTATTAAACACTATAATAGTGCCTGACATATCAAATAGTTTATAAATGGATAATAATCATAATCTAAAGAATAATGAGAGAAGTCAAAATCAGTCGGTTAGGGTGTGTGGGCTATGTGGCCATCTTCAGCTGGAAATCTGGGCTTCAAGCTTTTCTGGGATCTCTATCACTTCTGTTGTCCATAGCTTTTGCTTTCTTAGTCTATGAAAGGGACTAAATTCTTTGCCTATGACTCTGCTCTATGTGGTCTTAGGGTCCATGTACTGGAGTCAGGCTTCAGTGAGTAGCAGTACAGCCAAGATGGAAGTGCCTCTGTGTTTGGACAAGACCATGTGCATCCCCAAGAGTCTTGTTTGTCCAACTAGGAGACTTCCCCACTGAAAACATGACTTTACTGTCACCTTTCACGTTTGTGCTTGCTTATGTTGTAACTTCTGATGCCAGAGAAGGGTGGTGTCACATGTGTCTTCAGTGTAGTTTCACTTCTTAGGGGGACTTGCCTTCTAGATACCTAATACCTTCATGGAATTTATGGCTACTTGGGGATGCTCTGGGTGATCATCCTGAAGTCTTTGCAGTCTAAGCAACTGTGCCAGCCATGGGCACTTCTTAAACTCTGTTTCTCTTATTTTTTACAACGTGCCTGCTCAGAGGCCCATGTTCTAAGCATTTGGTACTCTGTAGGGCTGTGCCTATGATAATATGCATTTATGACTGGATGCTAATTGGATTACTCTTGCCAGATTTTACTCCCAATTCAAGAAGGACCTCAGATACTTCAGAAAAGGGAACTAAGTGTGAAATTATTGACTCAGCAATACAAGGGTGAAGGATTTCACAGTTGGAGTCTGTATTTTTGAGTCACAGTTTTTGTTGTCTATTAAACACCACTTCAGGCTCTCAGCCAAACCACCATACCATTTTCTGTGGAACTTTCCAGTAAGCAAGCTTTGTCCTTGGTGGAGAGAAGAGTATGGGTGGCATTTCAATTTGGGGCTTTGTTTGTTTGCTTGTTTGGTTTTTTTTTTTGAGACAGGGTTTCTCTGTATAGCCCCGGCTATCCTGGAACTCACTCTGCAGACCAGGCTGGCCTCAAACTCAGAAATCTGCCTGCCTTTGCCTCCCAAGTTCTGGGACTAAAGGCGTGTGCCACCACTGCCAATTTGGGGCTTTCTTATCCTGGGAAATGATCATGTGAAATCGTCAATGTACAGATCAGCATCTGCTACTCTGAGTTGCCCTTTTGTAAGCCACGTTTCAGCAGGAATCTTTAATGCCTCGCAACACAAGCCCTGGTGAAAATGGACTAGACTACTGGAAAAGGCAAAGGTATTTTATTTATTTGGAAATTAGGCTCTGGAGTGATACTGCTAGGTCAAACCCCAGCAGTCCTCTTAACTAGCTCTTTGACTGTAGGCACATTATTTCATCCTTTCTGTATTGGTTTATTCATCTGTGAAAGGGCTTTAATAATTGTACACCCATCTCAAAGTTGTTATGAGAATAATAAATAAACTAGAATAGTGCTTGGAACACGGTAAGTGCATGAGTTCATTTTCTGTTGCTGAAATGAAATACTAGAGTTAGGTATTTATAAAGACAAAAGGTTTATGTAGTTCCCAGTTTTGGAAGTGAAGGTCTGAAACTGAGCTGCTTCATATATATGGCCTTTGATGAGTCCCCATTGTGCCACAGTATCATGTTGGAAGCACATGTAAAGGGAAGACATGACATAACAAGACAGGAAAGAAGAATAAGTGATTAGCTCTGATCTTTTATAACAATCCTCATATGAGAACTAACAGGACCCCATGAGAACCACATGGATCCTTTTCCAGAGCAGGGCTCCAACAATCTAGTTACTCTGTACTATGCTCAATCACTTCAAGGTTCCATCATCTCACCTAGGGTCACAAGGTTCTAACACATTAGCTATTGAGAAACAAACCACAACCAAACCGTAGTAGTAACTATTCCATAGATGTTAAATAAGTGCACAGTTTCAGACCCATGCCTGTGAGAGGACCAGCTAGAGAGTTACCAGTTTGCATCAAGGGAGAGAAGGCTGGACTTGTCATGGTCTTTCTTCTCTATGGGAAGAGCATTCAGTTCTTGCTAGTGTGACAAGGGGAAAGACCAGGTTAAGCCTGAGAAGGCTGTGGAGAGAAAACTGAGAAGACTGTGGAGAGAAAACAGGATTTGCTAGATTCTGTGTACAGGGTAGAATGACTCATAACTTGGGATTGGGCTGTTTTTGAGAAATCTTCTCCACTTCTTAGGTTTGGAAAGCCTTTAGTTTCTATGGTTGATTTTGTTGTTTTCAGGATAGAGGGACCTATTATCCACAGTGCTTCAGTAATTCAGAATGTGTCTAATCTGGTTGGTGTAAAGATCTAGCACCCACCCAAAGAATGGGGAAGAATACAGGGCTCTCCAAAATGTGCATAGATTTTTTTTATGATGGAAAGGTTGCAGAACTCATGATGACTAAACTTAGAGTCATTTGCTGCCTTTTAGGAGAAATTGGCTCTATTAAGCAGTTTGCTCCCATTGGAGGGAGGCCCACACAGTCTCAAGGATCAAAGTCTGTTACCTAAGTCAACTCACTCTGGCTGTGCTGAGCATTTCTGGCAGAACAGTGGGGTTCTCCAACAGCACCAGCAGCATGTGAGGATGTCTGCACTATTCCATTGCTCTTATATTCCTGAGGCTGTGGGGAAGAAAGCGAGTGGTGGCCAAAATGAAAGAATTTTGAAAAATCAGTACATATACTACACACACACACACACACACACACACAGAGAGAGAGAGAGAGAGAGAGAGAGAGAGAGAGAGAGAGAGAGAGAGAGAGAGAAAAGAAAGTTTGCTTCTAATAGAGTCTAATAGCATCCTATACTGTGTATTTTGCAATATAATCAGTTTAGTACTCAATTAAATGTTCAGGAATTGGTATTGTTTTCCTGTGCACCAATCACTTCTCAATAGGTTCATGCTTTAGAAGAAGTGGAGCTCTAAAATCAACAATTGATAACTGGGACCTCATGAATCCACAAAGCTTCAATAAGGCAAAGGGCATTGTCAATAGGACAAAATGGTAGCCAACAGATTGGGAAAGGATTTTTACCAAACTTACATCCAACAGAGGACTAATATCCAATATCATACATATATTAGAGTCCACCAAATCAAATAACCCAATTAAAAAGTGGGACAAAGTATTAAACAGAAAATTCTCAACTGAGAAATCTTGAATGGTTGAGAAGCACTTAATGAAATGTTCAACATCGTTCATCACCAGGGAAATGCAAATCAAAATGACCCTGAGATTCCACCTTAATACCAATTAGAATGTCTAACATAAAAACTTAAGCAGCAGCTCATGCTGATGAGGATGTGGAGAAAAGGGAACACTCCTCCATTGCTGGTGGGATTGTAAACTTGTACAACCACTCTGTAAATCCATCTGGTGGTTTCTCAGAAAATTGGAAATAGTTCTACCTAAAGCCCCAGCTATATCCTCCTGGGCATTTTCCCCCCAAAAATGTCCCACCATACCACAAGGACACATATGCTACTATGTTCATAGCAGCTTTATTAATAATAGCCAGAAATGGGAAACAACCCAGATGTCCCTCAACTGAAGAATAGATATAGAAACTGTGCTTCATTTATACAATAGAATGCTATTCAGTTATTAAAAACAAGGACACCTTAAGTTTTTCAGGCAAATGGATGGAACTAGAAAATATCCTCCTGAGTGAGGTAACCCAAACCCAAAAGGACATACATTACCATGTACTCACTGACAAGTGGATATTAGCCATAAAGAACAGAATACCCATGATACACCCCACAGACCCAAAGAAGCTTAACAAGAAAGAAGGTACAAGTGAAGGTGCTTGAATCTCACTTAGAAGGGGAAATCAAATAGTCATAGGAGATAGAGAGAGAGAGGAAAATGGGTGAGAGAGGAGATGGAGATGGAATGGAGGTTTAGGATCAGGTATGAGGTGATACAGGAGAGCCAGAGGCCAGGGGAAAACTGCAGCTGCTTGGGGTGGTAGAAAGTCTTTATGAAGTCCCAGAGACCTAGGATTTGGGAGGCTCCCAGTGACCTTAGCTGAGATGCATAACAGTGGAGAAAAGGAACTTGAAGAGGTAGGTAGGTAGGTAGGGGCCCCAGTGGAGGGATTCGATCCAAAACTGATTCCTGTCTAAAAGAAATACAGGGACAAAGATGGCACAGAGACAGAAGGAATAGTGAACCAATAACAGGCCCAACTTGAGACCCATCCCATGGACAAACATTAATCCATGACACTATTAATGATACTCTGTTATGTTTGCAGAAAGAATCCTAGCACAACTGCCTTCTGAGACGCTCTACCCATCAGCTGACTGAAACAGATCCAGATACCCACAGCCAAACGTTGGATGGAAGTCGGGATCTCTTAGGGAAGAGTTGGGGGAATGATTGAGGGCCCCAATGGGGATAGGGACTCCACATGAAGTCCAAAAGAGCCAACAAACTTGGACCCTTAGGAACTCTCTGAGACTGAGCCACCAACCAAAGAGCATACCCAGGCTGGACCTAGGCTCCCAGCACACACATTGCAGATATGCATCTCAGTCTCCATGTGGGTCCCCCAACAACTGGAGTGGGGGCTATCCCTTAAGCTGTTGCCTGTCTGTGGAATCTGTTCCCTGACAGGGCTTCCTTGTCTGGCCTTGGGGGAGAGGATGTACCTAACCCTATAGAGACTTGATGTACCTGGATGGGGGGATACCCAGGGGGTCCAACCCTCTCAGAGAATAAGGTAAGGGGGATGGGGGTAGAGCCCTGTGAGGGGAGAATCGGGAGGACGGGCAGCGACTGAGACAAAATCCTGACTCACATCTTAGGTTGAATTAAGTAATATTGGTGTGCTTATCATTAAGATAGCCAAAGAGTGCAATTCTGTGATTGCACCTATGGCTTCTTAGCAATGGCATCCTGTGCAAACCTCATCACCTCTTAAGCATTTTTGGCTTTCACATGCAAAGGCAATTTAGAAAAGTAATAGCATTGTCATGGATGGGGCACTTAAATTCTCTCTCTCTCTCTCTCTCTCTCTCTCTCTCTGTGTGTGTGTGTGTTGGTGTAGCCATGCACACACAAGGCCTATTCAACAGTCCATTTTTTCTAGCTAATCATCAAAAACTTTGTGAGATGGGTGATGTCTCCTATTCAAAGCATGGTTTAAACAACTCAAGAGATGCTAAATGGAATGTTGAAGTTCCCGCAACTATTTGCAACAGTAATTTGAAATTGGTTCTAGCTGCCTTCCATTGTCCTACTCTCTTCACTATTTACATTTCTTCTGATGACTGGGATTTAGAGGTTGTGTGTGTGTGCGTGTGTGTGTGTGTCTGTGTGTGTCTGTGTGTGTCTCTCTCTCTCTGTGTGTGTGTGTACATTTTCCTAAAAATATTTTGTCAGCTTTTAATGTTGAAGAGTTGTGGAAGCGTCCATCTACACCTGTAATCCTGATAAGCATAAACAGCTGGCTCCAGTCATCTGTGTGTCATGTTTCCCAGGTCCTACAAACTGCTTCCTCCTGTGAAGAGAGACTCCAGTGCACTATGTAGACGGCAGAAAGCTCTAATTATTAAATGGGTCAGGATAGTGTTTGATCAGGTGTTTTCAGATGGTTGCTAGTTACACATTAATGATTAAGCTACCTCCAGTAGTAGTAGTACAGTAGGTAGAGAAATTTTCCACCTGCTAGAAACTGATCTTGTATATAGAATATATTCTGAGGCACCATTAGATTGTTTTGTGCATTTATCCCTATATTTACAAATACTGTCTGGGACAGTGAAAAATTCTCAGTATTGCAGGACAGACTTAGAAACAAAACTGCTTAGAATCCAAAAAACCATTGGGCATCATATTTGGTTATTTTTATCCCTCCCTTTTTTCTCTATTCCTGTTCTGTTTCTCTGTCTCTGTCTCTCTCCCTCTCTCCCCCCATCCTCTGTGTGCAGGCCAAAGTCTGACATTAGGTTCCTTCTTTGATTGCACTCTATCATATTTTGTTCTTCCTTAAAGTTACCCAAGCTATCCCAAAATGTTTAGAGCAAATGGTTTCCTGAGATAGGATTTCGGTTTTGTCTATCATTTTAAGTGCAGAAATAGCTTCCAATCCATTCATGTCATTATACTTTTTCACAATGTTTTAGAAAAAATTTGGGAAGAATGTGAGATTGTTTATTTAAGCTCTCTGAGATGTAATCCATCCGAATTGTATAATTGGCTCCCTTCCCTTTTGCTATCACACGCTCCATAAGGGACTGTGCAAACACCTTCTCTGTGTATGCTCCTCTGAACTAACCATCTTATCTCAATTCCTCCCATGGGATGTTGTACAGTGACTCATCCCAGTGAATCTATCCACTTATGGACATGCAGGCACAGTATTTGACACATAGCAAATATTAAGTGTTTGCCACCTTCCGAATCTTATTGGTAATACATCCCAAATTACCCATGACCCACTCAGGAAATCACTAGACCTATATAAGGGCCTAAATTAGTTGCTAATAAAAAAGGTAAAGGTCTCCAGATGACATTCTACTCTATAGCTCCCCAAATAGTAGTTCTTAGTCTAGATTGCAGATTAGAAACACCCATGGAACTTTAAAGGAATATGCCTATACCCATGTCAGACCAACTGAGTATCTCTGTGGTGGAGCCTTGGTGTAGGTATTTTTAGAACTCTCTTGGAAATTCTTTTAAAATTGATTATTTTACTTATTTACATCCCTAATATTGCTTCCTCCCAGTCCCCCTCCCAGACTTCACCCCATCTCCCCTCCTCTTCACCTGAGAGGGTGCTCCCCCGAGAAATCACCCTTCCTAAACTTTTATTGTGCATCTATCATTGAAGACCACTTATAAAACCAAAGACATTTTTTATTTTTTTCTTTCTGTCATTTAGCCAGGGTCCTTCTAACTCAGAGGTAGGAAGCATTCCGTAAGGGGATGGCATTGAAATGTTGGCTCAAATCACAGTGGCCCAAATCGCATAGCTTTCCCAGGATTTCTAACTAAGGATTACTGAGTTCCGTTGGATTTCTAGTCAGTTCTCAGGTAGTACAAATGCTGGGTTTCAAGGTACTGCACTTGGCAACCCACTGTCTTGAAAGACGAAACACTGTTCTTTTTCATCTAGCATTCCTTTCAAAAGCTTGCGATGGGTCACTTTGTAAGTCCAGTTCTCATGAGAGTTTTGAAGGACTGTAAGCAATATAGGATTTATAAATATATTCAGGAGATACAGAGGGTAGCACTTTGTCAAAATTTCCAAATTAACCATTTGCAAAGACAAGTAAAGACAAATAGAGCAGATGAAGGGAACCAAGCAAATGTTCCCCTATATAATAGGAAGCAGAAGACAGTACAAGAAAGAGTTAAATAATTAGGTTGTTTATCTTGATCTGGTGTCTGTAGGGTTTGGTGATTTCATTTTCATCTCCATGTGTAATGCTTAGAACTGTCATCTACCATTTGAAGAAGAACGAGCTTATTGTTAAAGCACAGGGCAAATTAGAGATCACAGGCTCCAAGAAAACAGAACAAAACAAATCAAAGCTAGCCTTAATGTAGAGCAGCAGATCAGGCAGAAGAATGTTTTGAATTGTTTTTGAATCTCACTGTCAGCTTGAGAAAATGCTGCCCAGTCCTTGAAAGCTTAATTATTCTACACAGAGAAAGATATTGGGGACGACCAGACAGAGACTATAAAGCTGGGAAGGAAATGCTTACTTATTATATTTGTTCAGGATGAGTGTCAATGCAGCTCTTGCATAAAGCTACACAACCTCCCCTCTCTAGAGGATCAGAGGTAAGAACAGAGCTGATGAATGAGCCGAGGAGTCCTGGGATATTGAATGTTGTACATCTTGCAGAGAAAGAGAAGCACTTTTAGGAGACTGGCCAATATGTGTTAGTACAAGTATATGTATGCAGGAGAAACATGCCCAGTTATACATATTTTATTAGCTATCCAGTCTTTCTTGCATGCACTTATGTTTTTTGGATAATCCATTCTAGAGATGAGAAGGCATAAATGCTGACCTGCATGAAAATACTCAGAACCCATAAGTGGCAGCCCAGCGACACTCTTTCTGTCCCATGTCCACATTCTGGCACTTCATTACCATGTACTCAGATTCTCTCTTCCCAGAGTCTCACCATTTTGAGAGCTTTGTTGAAATTAAACATCTGCTTCTCGTGGGTATGAGTTTGCTGTGCGTGTGCTTACATAATATGTGTGAAGGGAGGGAAATATACATCAGTAGCCAAATGTTAGCTATCCAAACTTAGACTGATTGGCTTTACAGTGAATTGGTACCTCTGGTTTGCCACACTTCATTCTCCTTGAATGAATCATGATACCTCTTGAAATTTGTCTTGAAATACCTCTTGAATTTTGTCTGCATACAAAGGGTAACAAAAGGGATACAAAACAAGACTGTAGGTAGAGCTAACTATGATAAATGGGACTGAGCATCATATGATCTCTTCTTCTATTTGGGTCAGTTATGGTTTTCTATACTGGTCACTGTTGCAAAGAGAAGTTTCTTTGAAGAGGGATGGAGAACTGTGGGTAGGTATAAGGTTAATATTAAGACCATCCTTAGGAATTGTGCTGGCTTAATAAAATGGTGGTTGTAAGCACTTCTTTAAATGTCCATGACTTCACTAGCCTCAAAAAGTAATTTTCCATTGCTAGACATTGTTTTCCTCTTGTTGAGCAGGACTTAAGACTATTTAGAATCACAATGATTAGAGTCATGATTGATATATTTCAAACATAATTTCTGGATCTAAGGCTCAGTTATTATTACTAAAGAAGGGGTAGACCAGCTGGTTCTTTGAGAAAATCAACATAATAGATAAACCCTTAGCCAGACTAACCAGAGTGCACAGACACAATATCCAAATTAGCAAAATTAGAAATGAAAATGGAGATGTAACAACAGAAACTGAAGAAATTAAAAAAAGTCATCAGATCCTACTACAAAAGCCTATACTCAACACAACAGGAAAATCTGGATGAAATGGACAGTTTTCTAGATAGATACCAAATACAAAAGTTAAATCATGATCAGACAGACCATCTAATACTCTTCAAACTATTCCACAAAATAGAAAAGGAAGAAACACTACCCAACTTGTTCTATGAAGTCACAATTACGCTGGTACTAAAACTACACAAAGAAAGAGAACTTCAGACCAATTTCCATCATGAATATTGATGCAAAAATACTCAATAAAATTCTTGCAACCAAATCTAAGAACACATCAAAATGATCATCCACCATGATCAAGTAGGCTTCATCCCAGGGATGCAGGGATGGTTCAACATAAATAAATCCATCAATGTAATCTACTACATAAACAAACTCAAAGAAAAAAACCACATGGTCATTTCATTAGATGCCGAAAAAGCATTTGACAAAATTCATCATTGTTTCATGTTAAAAGTCTTGGAAAGATCAGGAATTCAAGGCCCATACCTAAACATAGTAAAAGCAATATACAGCAAACCAGTAGCCAACATCAAACTAAATGGAGGGAAATTTGAAGCAATCCCACTAAAATCAGGGACTAAGCAAGGCTGTTCTTTCTCTCCATATTTATTCAATGTAGTACTTGAAGTTCTAGCTAGAGCAATTAGACAACAAAAGGAAGTTAATGGGATACAAATTGGAAAGGAAGAAGTCAAACTATCACTATTTGCAGGTGATATGATCATATACCTAAGTGTCCCCACAAACTCCACCAGAGAACTCCTATAGCTGATAAACAACTTCAGCAAAGTGGTCACATATAAAATTAACTCAAATCAATAGCCTCTATATGCTCAAAGGACAAAAAGGCTGAGAAAGAAATTAGGGAAATGACACCCTTCACAATAGTCACAAACAGAATAAAGTGTCTTAGTGTGACTCTATCCAAACAAGTGAAAGATCTATATGACAGTCTGGCATTTCCTCAGAAAATTGGACATAGGCCCCAGCCATACCACTCCTGGGCATATACCCAGAAGATGTTCCAACATGTAATAAGGACACATGCTCCACTATGTTCATAGCACCCTTATTTATCATAGCCAGAAGCTATAAACAACCCAGATGTCCCTCAACAGAGCAATGAATATAGAAAATGTGATACATTTACACAACGAAATACTACTCAGCTAATTAAAAACAATGACTTCATGAAATTCTTAGGCAAATGGATGGAACTTGAATCTCATCCTGAGTGAGGTAACTCAGTCGCAAAAGAACACACATGGTATGCAGTCACTGATAAGTGGATATTAGCTCAAAAGTTTGGAATACCCAAGATTCAATTCACAGACGCTATGAAGCCCAAGAAGGAAGACCAAACTGTGGAGGCTTCAGTGCTTCTTAGAATGGGGAACAAAATACTCACAGGAGGAAATATGGAGACAAAGTGTGGAACAGAGATTGAAGAAGGAAAGGCCATCCAGAGACTGCCCCATCCCATATAGGGACTCATCCCATATACAGTCACCAAACCCGGACACTATTGTGGATGCCAGGAAGCACTTGCTGACAGGAGCCTGATATGGCTGTCTCCTGAGAGGCTCTGCCAGTGCCTGACAAATACAGAGGTGGATGCTCACAGCCAATCATTGGACTGAGCTTGGGGTCCCCGATGGAGGAGTTGGAGAAGGGACTGAAGTAGCTGAGGAGGTTTGCAGCCCAATGGAAGGAGCAACAGTGTTAACTGTCCAGGGCCCTGGGGACTGGACCACCAACCAAAGAGTACACATGGAGGGACCCAATGGCTCAGGCTGCATATGTGGCAGAGGATGGCCTTGTTCTACATTAGCGAGTGGAGCAGCCCTTGGGCCTGAGGATGTTCTATCCCCCATTGTAGGGGAATGCCAGGGCAGGAAGACAGGAGTGGGTGGGTGGTTGTGGGAGCACCATCTTAGAGGAAGGGGAAAATATTTGAAAGGTAAAGAAAATAGTCAATAAAAAAGGAAATATCAAAGAGGATACACACTTAGGAAGTCTCATCAACATGGCTGCCTGAACAACAGTAACGTCATCAATGGACAAGCTTACATGGAATTGGGAAGGCTTTCAGGGCTTCAACCTTAGACAAAAAGTTATGGGCATCTATTAAATTCTGAAAGTAGGAGAAATGATGTCCTTCAGGGAAGAAACCCCTAATTTGTTTTTCAACACCAAGTGATCAATCATGAAAAAAAAATGCAGGTAACACTATTTAAACTAAACATATTGTATTTTATATATTTGGGAATATATGACTATATAATATGTGTATTTATATAACAGCAACTAATAAAAAGGGCATGAATTTGAGAGAAAGAAAGCAAGACAGATGCATGAGAGGAGTTGGAGGGAATGAAGAGGAGGAAAAACATAATTATATAACTTTGAAAAATAAAATAAATAAAGTGCTAATACATGAAAAACACCTAGCATGGAATATTTTAAGCTATTATAAATGTTACTATTATCTTTGCTTGTATGGAGAAAGAAACTACTGGGGCAGGCTGAGGATCCCAGTGTGAGAATAATATTAAGTGTACAGGGCTGTGAAAAACTTCTATTTTGGGTTCCAAGGAGAATTTTCCTTGGGCAATTGGTTCTAATATTGCAGAGGATTTAAATCTGCCAAGTTACAGGGATGGAGGTGTAAGATACTTGCAGAACGAGAAGTTGAGAGGACCATTTCTAAACTGAGGAGCATTCACTTAAGAGAGATCCTAAGTAAGCAGGAGGCAGCACTCGTGCATTGGATTGGCAGGCAGCAAGGCTAATTCCACAGGAGGGTACCAAACCTGTTCTTTCCCGTGTCCACACTCTTGATGGTGTCTGCACTCTTGCGCATGCTCTGCTCCTCCGCTTTCCTTCCTTTGGACTGTACTTTGCCCATACAAACTTTTGAACTTTGTGTCTCGTATAGTCAATTTGCAGCTTGGGTGATATCTTTATTCTTTCCTCCACTACTCACCTGATCAAAACTTACTAACCATTTCTTGTGTTCTCCATTTCTTACTTGAGTGTCTTCACATTCCCATGGCCCTCAACACTCCTTCTACCACAACAAAGTATCCCAGTGAATTGCAGGGTCAAGTAGACTGGTGATAGCTAGTACCATGGCCACAAACTGTACATGGTTATTAAGCCCTTGAAATGTGGCTAGTTCAAAAGAGATGCACAATACATGTAAACTATACAACACAGTTGAAGACTTATTACAAATAAAACATGGAAAGAACATTAAGAATTCTGTGTGAGGGATCCCCCTTTAAACAATATAGTTTATATTACCTTTTGGAGCACACATCATAGAAAGTCGAAAATAACAAGTTTGATTTTTCCTTACAGTCACCTAAAGCATGTTTTATTACACTGTGAATTCCACAAGGGTAGATATTGTTTATATCTTATTCACTATGATAGCCCGGTTTTCTGACATGCACTAATGCTTCACTAGCTATAGCGAAATGAAGAAATTGATCTTGCATATGGGCTTGTAAATCTAAGAGTTGGCTCTAAACAATACATGAAATCATTTTGGATTCTATGTAGCTTGGCATTTAATTCATATTATTTAATTGTTTAGAAATCACATTTATTTAGTTTTGTGTGTACGTGTGCATGTGCAAAAGTGCATATGCACACTCCAGGATTCCTGTGCTGAGGTTAGAGGTCAACTTGTGTTCTATCATACCATGTAATTTCTAGGGCTCAAACCCAGGTCATCTAGCTTAGTAGCAAGTGTCTTTAATGACAGGAAGTTGTAGCTGTGGATAATTGATATAATGCTGTTACACTTAAAATTTATTATATGTAAATTCTTTTTGTTTCTGTTCAGAGAAGTGATGTGCACAAGAGGAAATAATTCTCAAGCTAACAGAAATTCAAAGCAACAAAAAGGATAATCCCAATACATTAAAATAACAATAAGAACAAAAGAGGAGAGGCCAACAGGACCCAGGATTTGGTGACCAAATGAACCTATATTAGTTTTTTTTTATGGCTTCATAAAAATGTCTACAGACTTAATGGCTTCCACTAATACAAATTTGGATAGCTTTCGTAGTTTCTGTCTGTAAGGAGTCTACATACAGTATGCTTGGATTTTCTGGTCATGATTTCACTAAGCTGAACTCAAGGCCAGGACTGCACATCTTGGCAGGAATCAGGGCCTCTTCTGATTTCATTCAGGTTATTGGCAGAAATGTTTTTCTTTCTATCATCAGTGGTCAAGGGGGTCTAGGGTTCTAGGGGTCACCCAGCCATTAGAGGAGCTGCATTCTTTCTTGTCTTGTGCCCCCCCAAGTGTAGCTTTCATATGTACCACTGGTTTCTTTCAAGCCAGGTAGAACAATCCATTCTTCTCTAACTTCTTTCTTATCAGCCACAGAAAACACCCTACTTGAAAAATATTTATGCGAATAGATGTGTCTAACCAAAACACTATCGCTATTTTCTGGTCAGTTTATCTGGGCCTTTAATCACATCTATAATACCTTTATAACTGTATATACATTGGTGTTGGATTAAATACCCAGGGGAAGGGATGCATCAAGAAATGAGAGAAACTGAGGTCCCATTTTGAATTCTGCTGCTTATAGAACATCAGGCATCTTTTCAGTGAGATGAAATTATGAATAGGAACCTTGAGCCTATAGAAGCCAGTTCAGAAGATGAATAATCCCCAGAAACTGTAGAGTCTGGGACTGTGAACCAAGACACGTTAAGGAATATATATATATTCCAATTTTCAAAGAGGAAATTAAGGTCTAGAGAGAAAAAGCCTTCTGGGGGTGGTGACTGCAGCCATCTCATTATGCTCTTTCTGTCGAAACTGTTGACAGAACACATTATGATTTGAATGTGAAATGTCTAACATACGCTCATGTGTTTGAATGTTTGGCTCCCAGCTGGTTGTTTTAGGAGGCTGTACCTTCAGAGTGTGAGTCCTAGCTAGGAGGAGTTCATGTGGAGTGCAGGAGGCAAGCCCTGCTCTGCTCCTTCCCTAAACTCTATGCTCTGGTTCCGTGTGAGATGCTTGCACAAGATTCTGCCTCCGCAGAACAATCCATTCCAGCTGCCGTATCTTCATGCTGTGCATACTCTGAAACCATTTTAGTTTTGTTTACTCTTTCTGTGGTAAACACCCAGACAAAAGCAGCTTTAAAGAAGAAAGGGCTTGTTTGGTTTAGAATTACAGATTACTGTCCACCACTGTCAGGAAATCAAGGAAGCAGGGATGTGAAGTTGCTAGTCATGTCATGTTCATGGTCAAGAGGAGAGAGAGAGGGGAGAGAGAGAGGGAGAGAGAGAGAGAGAGAGAGAGAGAGAGAGAGAGAGAGAGAGAGAGAGAGAGAGAGAGAGAGAGAGAGAGAGAGAGAGAATAAACACACATATGCGCACTACTCAGCTCACTTGATCCCAATCTTTATAGGTCAGGACCCAGGGAATGGTGCTACCTACAACAGACTGGGTGGGTGTTCCTACATTTCTTAACAGAACCAAGATCTCCCCACAGACATGCCCAGAGGCCAAGTCAATATAGACAATATCTTTCTGAGACTTTCTTTCTAGGTGATATTAGTTTGGGTCAAGCTTATAGTGCAAACCACCATAAGTTGCTTTTGCTACACGTCTGGTGATGAGAAAGTAACTACCATAGGATAGCCAGTAGAATGGATGCAAGAAACATGGTGAGATTAAAATCTCCTGCCAAACCAAAATTTTTCACTTATTTTATTAGCTGCACTCGGAAATATGTTTTAACCTCAAAACACCTATTCTTTGAGATTTAGACTAATAAAAATTGTTCATACATTACATTGAATTTATCTTCTACACATATCTAACACATTTGAATGTGCTGATGTTTAAATCATTGTGCTTATTTTCTCTTTCTTTGGATGTCTGATTTTTCTATATAACAATTACTTAAGAAGGGAGAAACTTCTAAGAAGGTCCAAAATATCCACACTTTGGTCTTTCTTCTTAAGCTTCATGTGATCTGTGAATTGCATCTTGGGTATTCCAAGCTTCTGGGTTAATTAATATCCACTTATCAGTGACTGCATACCACGTGTATTCTTTTGTGATTGGGTCACCTCACTCAGGATGACATTCTCCAGTTCCACCACTTGTCAGGCAGACTCCTGCCTAGTACAAGGGCAAAAGCTGGGAGCATTGTAACTTGTTTATTTTGAACTTTTGGGCTAATATCCACTTATCAGTGAGTGCATACAGTGTGTGTTCTTTTGTGATTGGGTTACCTCATTCAGGATGATATTTTCTAGTTCCATCTATTTGCCCAAGAATTTCATGAATTCATTGTTTTTAATAGCTAAGTAGTACTCCATTGTGTAAATGTACCACATTTTCTGTATCCATTCCTCTGTTGAGGGACATCTGAGTTCTTTTCAGCTTCTGGCTATTATAAATAGGATTGCTATGAACATAGTGGAGCATCTTCTGGGTATATAGTGGTATAGCTGGGTCCTCAGGTAGAACTATGTCCAATTTTCTGAGAAATCGCCAAAATCATTTCCAGAGTGGTTGTAGTAACTTGCAATTCACAGCAATGGAGGAGTGTTCTTCTTTATCCATATCCTTGCTAGCATCTGCTGTTACCTGATTTTTATCTTAGCCATTCTGACTAGTATGAGGTAGAATATCAGGGTTGTTTTCATTTGCATTTCCCTGATGATTAAGGATGCTGAACATTTCATTATGTACTTCTCCAATCATATGGTCAGTTTTGGAGAAGGTGCTGTGACATGCTAAGAAGAATGTATATTGTTTCATTTTAGGATTAAATGTTTTATAGATATCTGTTAAAACCATTTGGTTCATAAATTCTGTTAGTTTCACTGTGCCTCTGTTCAGTTTCTCTTTCCATGAACTGTCCATTGCTGAGATGGGGTTTTGAAGTCTCCCACTAATAATGTGTGAGGTACAATGGGTCTTTCTTAGAAGGGAGATCAAAATACCCACGGGAGGAGATACAGAGACAAAGTGTGGAGCAGAGACTGAAAGAAAGGCCACTAGAGACTTCCCCACCTGGGGATCCATCCCATATACAGTTACCAAACCCAGATACTATTGTGGATGCTAAGAAAAGCTTGCTGACAGGAGCCTGACATAGCTGTCTTCTGAGATGCTCTGCAGTGCCTAACAAATACAGAAGTGGAAGTTCACAGCCAACCAATGGACTGAGTACAGGGTCCCCAATGGAGGAGATAGAGAAATGACCCAAGGATTTAAAGGGATTTGCAGCCCCATAAGAGGAACAATAATATGAACCAACCAGTACCCTCTGAGCTCCCAGGAACTAAAACACCAACCAAAGAGTATACATGGAGGGACCCATGGTTCCAGCTGCATATGTAGCAGAGGATAGCCTTGTCTGACATCAGTGAAAGGAAAGGCCCTTAGTCCTGTGAAGGCTTGATGCCCGGTGTAGAGGAATGCCAGGACAGGGAAGAGGGAGTGGGAGGGTGGTTGGTGAGGAGGGGGGGCGGGATAGGGGGTTTTCAGAGGAGAATTAAGGAAAGGGGATAACATTTGAAATGTAAATAAAGAAAATATCTATTAAAAAAGAAAAAAGAGAAGGGTAAAACTTGGGCAAAGATGTACCCTATCTTTCCTCATGAACCATGTTATAGTAGGATTGATTGAGAGCAAAAGTTTAGACTTTGGGTCTTTTAAAAATGGAATTAGAAGTCTAGGTGGGACAGGGGTGCTCTGTGTGGAAATACCCTTTGTTTTAAAATGTTTCCTCAAGGGCTTCAGCAATGAGGAACACAGAAGGAAATGTAAAGCCCTGATGTCCCAATAGAGTATTACCTGAGTGACGAACATAGACCTGAATTTAAAAAGCACACAGTTTGTTCTCCTAGTGCTGACAGTACATTATCAATGTGATGAGATGAGCAAGTATTATTATTATTTTTTGCACAGGCAGAAAAAGCAAAAATGGAATCTCTGGGGCCTGACTGGCAACAATCACATTCGACTTTGTCAACAATTAAATTTAAAGGCACAGCTGCCTCCAGCGTTTCTTACCTCTTGAGGTGGAGTGATACCTCATTTGAATCCTGTTATCTCAGCTTAGCTTATTCTTTTGGAAATGTTTTCTTTTTCATTGTTCATGGTCCTATGGGCCCAAGCACCAAGGATAATTTTTCAACAACTAAACAATCAATAACCTGACTGAAGCTGACTTTTTTAACTCATGACAGCAATCAATTTTCAACTCTTCTGGGAGATGTTTATCTACTTGCCTGATGCTTCAGGCTGCTTGAGAACTTCCACTCATTTCTGGCCTTTGAGATCTTTATTCTTCTTATTATCAGCTACACCACAGGGTCGCAGGAGAATAGAGGTAACTGTCCTAAAATCAGTTTACTCTCTTATTGTTAGAAACTTTGAAGAAAGGTCTGATGGGAGCTGGGGTAGTGACAATTTGTTCTACTAAGTCTGAAAGAATCACCTGCTACTTTCAAATTTTTGTTAAGTTTTTGTACTCTGTCCTTAAATATAACTTAGAACTGAGTTGGTGATGCAGGCTATTCTCTGCATTTGCAATATGAGATGAATATACTATATTGTCCCCCCAAATAAAGGAAATAAGAACAGAATAAACATTAAGAAAAAACAAACTGTAGGGCACCGGCTGAGCAACAGCGGCTAGTCCAGAGGAAGGGCCATCAACAGTAGAACCAAGCTGACAGGGTCCAGGCAGACCCTGCGCCCACGACCACTGGCCATCTCTGGCCAGCCGGGCTGCAAGCAGTGGAGGATTTAGGGCGCCTTTCACCATGCAGAAGCCACATCAGAACTGTGCCTCCCGCCAGTCAGTTACGAGAGACAGGCCTCCATTTTGGTTCTCAGACGCCAGAGAGATCAGACAGACTCAGGTACGCAAATACAACCCGAGACCAACATTGAGGGGGTCTAAGCCCGACAGGCGTTGGCCTGCACCCAGGCCCTGGGCTGGTCAGGGGGACACCGGTGTGCAAACCCAGCCAGGAGGTTGTTTGCCCGGGCCGGCGTGTGCATGTGCGGGCGCTGCCGCCATTTTGCCTACGGGAAGCCAGAGAGTCCTAGCAGGCAAAACCAGATAACAGGCTAGCCCGAGGCTGACATAGCTGGGGTCTAAGATGGTCAGGCCCTGGATTGCCCCCAGGCCCTGGGCTGCTTGGTGGGTCATCTGTGTGCCGACCTGGCCAGGAGGTTGTTAGCCCAGCAGACTCTCCCAGCACTCTCAGGGAGCGCGTGCATGCCGCCATCCTGGCCACCTGACAGACCCAATTAACACTCACAGCTGAGGGGAACTTTGCTCCGACATTGGCCTGCCAGGCTTTTGCCTAGACTCAGGGCCTGAGCAGCAAGGCTAGCCTTGTGTGCACCAACCCAGTTGGGAGTTCCGCTGGCCAGCAGAGTGGCCAGCAGAGTGATCAGCACTCAGAAAAGGTCCCTGCAGCATACACCCTCAGCACTCCCTGAAGGAG